>NC_092342.1:349451000-349758000 GCF_046630445.1 Rutidosis leptorrhynchoides | reverse complement strand
ATTTGATAAAGCATATACAGAACAACTTTCAAATATATCAATAAACATTTACCAACTTTCACCCTAGACTTCGATGATCACGTTAAATTAATTACTTTAACATCTTTCAATGTTAGATTTTGATCACAAAGTCAGTCCTCATTTGAGATCGCACGATGTTTCAGGTAGAATAATTGAGCACAAATATATTGATGATGTCCTCTTATCACATCAATGTACTTTCAATTTGATTGAACAGAACCATCTTACGATGTTTCTAGCAACCCTGTCAGCCATGAGCTTCTACCTTGAACTTATACTTTTCGTTTCAGATAACATTGTTTATCTCAAATTTATTGCATACTTTGAAAAGACGCATACCGGTCGCTATAAACCCCATACTTAAATAGAAATCGTATGATGTATGATGTTGGATGGATGGTAGTGATATATATTTGAGTGATGGAACGCTAAGGTATCCTCCAGCCGATATTCCCTGCTATCCAGGTCAATAGGTACAATCCCATACCACAGACAAAAGATGTAAAGTCCACCAAATTAGAGATGTGAACTGAATAATTTAAGTTCTCTATATCTGATGATCTGATAAATTTCTCCCCCTCGGATGTAGATAACTAAATCATCCAAAGAATTCTCCGATTTTAATATCTGTTGTCTCAGACTTAGATAACGTAAGCATCTCTGAAGCTTCGTTCAATTCTTGATCCATGATTCTCTTACAGTAATGTGGTGCATCATGTTATTTACAACTTTGAATAAATAAACATAAACATAACATAACTTGCATTTTTTTTTATTTTTTTTATTTTTTTTTTTTTTTTGGATTTTCTGATGTTGCCTTTTTCTCCATGCTATGAACAGTACATAAATGAAACAAACAAAATAAATAAATAAATAAATAAATACAACTATACATGATGATGCACCACTGTCTTTGACTTTTGTTGTAACTGCACGGAAAATCAATCTTCTGATGTTGAAATCTATAACCCGATGACGTTGCATTGTACAAATCATTCTGTGTCTGTGATATAAGATTTCACTTCTCAACCCTTCAAGAGAAAAAAACCTTCCTTTGGGTACCCGACATGTATGTTGTTGAGTTTCGGTCCAAGTAATAAAGGTAAATAGAAGTAAGTATGCATCCTAGACAAAGTATGCTCACCTTGGGGACTCACAAAATTATCCTTTGCTACCGAGTATAAATCGTAGTAGGGGAGACCTCAACCGTCTGTTGATTTTCTGAATAATCATTTCTCAGTACATATTCAGTGATAAGTAGGTGACTACCCTCAACCGCTGTAAATCTTTCCATGATTTCATCATCATGATATTATGCGTTGTTATTGTGATCATCTCTATCCAGAATTATGTCAATAAAGGTTACCAATATACTATCAATATCCTCTGTACATGTTAGTTCAGTATTGCAATCACTTCCCCACACATAGAACAAGCAACTCATTTTCCGAATTGTTAAATTTTTTTTGGGTTTTTCAAGTATTCAACTTTTTATTTGATTTTCTGGTTTTATAATTTTTTATGACTTTTTGATTTTATCTGTACAAAAACACAAAAACAAAATAAAAACACAAACTAGCATGCAATAGCATCAAAAAACAAATATCTTTCATGCAAACGAAAATTAAACAGGCAAATGACCTACTAACTAATATGCAAAAAAAAATACACATACTATATAGGCAGTTCTAAGGCATTCACAACTCAGTCTCTTTGGAAGGCTCCTCTGTGTTAGAAGCCTCAGTTTCAGGAACCACGTCAGTTAACAATTTATTTCCGATTTCTTTTAACAAGAACTCAAAGCGTAGTTTATCAAAAGCTTTAGTGAAAAGATCAGCCCGTTGGGTCATAGTGTTTATCTGCACAACATCTATCAACCTTTTCCCATAGCAATCTCTAATGAAATGGTATTTAATCCCCTATATGTTTCGTTTTAGAATGATTTACGGGATTTTTAGTGACAGCTATGGCAGCAGTATTATCAACATAAATAGGAGTGTTAGAAATTTGTAAACCGTAGTCACGTAGTTGCTATTGAATCCAGATAACCTGTGATGTACAGCTGGCCACGACAATATATTCTGCTTCACAAGTGAACTGTGCCACTGCTGTCTGCTTCTTACACTGCCAAATAACTAGCTTGCTACCAAGGAACTGACAACCTCCTGATGTTGACTTGAAATCTTTCTTGCAGCCGCCATAGTCAGAATCACTATACGCTGTGAGATCAAAACCATCCTTACACGGATACCATAACCCTAAGCTTGGCGTATCTTTCAAATACCTCAGAATCTTCTTAACCACGAACATATGATGAACATTAGGATTCGCCTGATAACGAGCATACAAGCAAACTATAAACATAATATCTGGTCGAGAAGTTGTAAGATACATTAGAGAACCTATAATTGCCCTTATAATGTAGGATCTACTGGAGCACCCTCACAATCAGGTGAGGTCCCATGATTCACTAACAATGGAGTCTTAGCTGGTCTTTCTACTTCCACTTGAAATCTCTTCAGAATATCGGCAACATACTTAGTCTGATGCAAGAAAATGCCTTTATCCGTCTGAGCTACCTGCAAACCTAAGAAAAACTTTATAGTTCCCATGGAACCCATTTTAAACTTCCGTTGCACGACCTTCTCAAATTCATCAACCATTCCCTGATCCGTTGACCCAAAGATGATGTCATCAACATAAACCTGCACTAACATAAGATATTGTCCCTTTTTCTTGATGAAAAGTGTCTGATCAATGACACCTCTGTGACGACTCCGTCAAAACACTTAACGGCTCCGTCACTTGGTCCCACAGCTTGATCGAAACTCTATATGAATTTAATAAAACAACCTTGCATTCTTTATTTAAAAATGATTTCCTATAAAGGAAATCTACTAAAATGTATAAGTTTAGAAAAACTATACAATAATACTTTAACCAAAAGTTGACCAAAATAAAGTCAACAAACAACCACTTTTTAATGTAACAAAATAGAATGCAAGTTAATGTTTAACAAAAGCTGCCATCATAAATATGCAGACTCTCTAAGCACAGCGGAAGCAATCAATCATGAACCTGAGAATAAAACATGCGAGTAACTGTCAACAAAAATGTTGAGTGAATTATAGGTTTAATATTGCAAACAATATTTAATTTAAACAATAAAAATTTATGTTTGAAAACATAAAACTCCTTTTAAACCACCAAATTATATGCTAGAAAACATATAATAAAACATTATTCCATTTTCCGTGAGCCACCTGGTAACCACTTAACCATTTATTTACCCTTGCCAAACACAATAAATAATATACACCGAACAAGTGTATCTACAACAAAATACGAAGTACTAAACATTCCGATTATAAATTGCTAGCGCGACTAGCTCGAAATGGGGTTGTCAAACCCGATAGATCTATCCATAGGATTCGCGTTCACCAGTAGAAACCAGTGATTACAGTTACCAGACTAGGGAATATTTTTGTTCAACTCACAATGAATAATTTAAATCAACTTCCACTTGTGTCCAAAATATAAAATAAATTGCATGTATTCTCATCCCAAAAGAGTTAAAATAGAAAAATGGGACTATAACTCACCTTAAATAGCAACTGAAGAAATCTCACAAACAAGCGAACAGCACGTAAAGTAAAGTGATCAAGAAAGATCACAACGCCGACCTATAAATAAAGCAGGTCGAAATAAATAACTAACTTAGGCCAAGTCTTAGTATGATAGCTATTGTACATGTTGCAAGTAGGCATAGAACATTACTCAGCAAGCATCGGTTTGATTGGAACAGCATAAGGACACACACTTTCTATTTTTAGAAAGTTTCTATTTTTAGCAGGTTTCCATTTTTGGAAAGTTTTCTATTTTAGGAAAGTTTCTATTTTTGGAAAGTTTCTATTTTTGGAAAGTTTCTATTTTTGGAAAGTTTCCAAATTTAGAAAGTTCTATTTTTAGAAAGTTTTGAAGTTAGGAAAGTTTCCTTATTTAGAAAGTCAACAGAAGTCAACTGAAAGTCAAAGTCAACCGAAAGTCAACTCAAAAGTCAACCTTGGTCAAACATAGTCAACATTAATTTTAAAAGTGTAAGTTATAATAATAACATAGGTTATAATGTTATTTAAAGTCAAAAGTGTATAATACTGTCTTAACATAAGTTTAATTAAATAAAATGAATTATTAAAGTTAATATAAGTTGAAATGTTATAATTAGTATAACATAAGTATTTAATTAATTAATTAAATATCAATCATAATATAAATATTATTAATTTATAATAAATTTTAAATCATATCATAAGTATTATTAATTAATAATGAATTATTAATTATATCATAAGTTTCTAATTAAAATTATTAAATCATAAGTATTTGATAATTAAATCATAATTAAATAATAATTAAGTCTTATAATAATTAAATAATTATTTAATCTTTATTATAAGTCTTATAATAATTTCTCATAATTAAATTTAATACTTATCATAAGTATTTTCCTTTAATAAAAAAAAAGTATTACTAATCATAAGTTTAATTAAAATGTTAATTAAATTATAATTAATAATTAAATAATATAATAAATAATTATATTAAAAGTCTTAAAATAAAATAATTACTTCTTTAACATAAGTAATTTATTTAATAATGAAATCCATAAATTTTTATCATAAGTTAAATCATTAACCATAAGTATAAATTTAAAAGTTCGCCGGGTCGTATCTTGAGCCCCGGGTGTCAGTTTCGGGCAAGCCACATATGTAACTTCACCTACTCAAACCACCCGACACATTTATGAACTCAAGAACACTCCAAGAACAGTCCCTAAGTCGTGCCTATCAGCCATGACTTCAATTGGGAAAATCATTTTACTCAAAACGGTAATTCGGGCACAACGGGTGAACCGTGGCTCGGATTTAGGTGACCCGAACATGAATATTCGTCCCACCATCAGTCCTAACCAAATGAGACACCCTAAAGACACCAAGGATGGTCACAAAGTCGGACCCAACCTTGTTCATGCCAAGAACACCTTTCAATCTTTAACAAAAAACCAAATTAAGCGTATCTAGGGCTCCGGGAATCGAAACGACATGAATCCGGAGTCTAAAATTAATGTCTTGATGAGAGGAACTCATTTATGTACTTTATTTTAACATTCATATCAGTTATATAGTCAGAATATACGAATCAAACTGCTGTCCAAAATTTACAAACCGAAAACATGAACAAACGAGTAATTCTACGCATTCCAACAACATTACAACAACCTATACATATCATACTAATCATATAACATATAAAATCAGTAATATAATTGAAAAATCAAATAGCTAGGGTTAGGGTTTATACCCTAATCGAGAAACAAAGTAGATGATCGCGTAGAGAACGGAGAGAGGAACACGATTATGCAAACGATTTAATGATCCAAGCTAGCTTTTTGATGAAGATGGTGGTTTATGGTGGTGATGGTGGCGGCACAAAGGAGAGGGGAGAGGAGAGGGTGAGAGCAAAAATTGGATTTTAGGTTTAGGCTTCTTAATTTGTGAAATAAAAATAAAACAAGAAAAATGGAAAAGCAAGGGAGTGCTCCCCCTCCCTAATTCAGCCGAATTCTTTAGTGGGGTGGGCCCCACTTGGTCCATCTCACTTAAATGTAATTTCCTGATGGCCCGAAAGCCCGAACGAAACCCGAAACGCGAAAACACGCTTACGCGATTAAAAATCCGGAAAGATAACAAACGCGCGACGAAAAATAAATATAAATACACCTATTAATAATATGACCTTAAAATATCATATTTAAAATATTTAGGATTTAAAAATCCAGAAAACTCGACCGTTGGTTTAAAAACCGAAAAGATTCGCCGGATAGAAATCCGCGACTCGTAGGAACGTATAATTTAAAATATGAATACAAATATTCATATAACACATAATAATTAATATATTATTACAAAAATAATAATATAGGTCATAGAAATGACGTGGCACGAATAACAATTAACGGTCGTTAAATAGTTAACGGTAAAAGATAACGGAAAAAGTAGGGTCGTTACAGTACCTTCCCGTTACGGAAATTTCGTCCCGAAATTTAAGCAGGTGCAGGGGTTTCCTCGGCATCTGGGAACAAATGCGGTTACTTCTGCTTCATCTGACCTTCACGCTCCCAAGTGAACTCGGGACCGCGTCCGGTGTTCCATCTAACTCGAACAATAGGAATTTTACTCTGCTTAAGAGTCTTTACCTCTCGGTCCATAATTTCAACAGGTTCTTCAATAAAATAAAGTTGCTTATCAACATGAAGTTCATCAAAAAGAATAGTTTCATTGGCCTCGGCCAAACACTTCTTCAAATTCAATACAGGAAAAACATCGTGAACAGCATTGAGTTCTTGTGGCAAAATTTTAAACGATAAGCCACGGGTCCAACTCTCTCAATGATCTCAAAAGGTCCATCAAAACGAGGATTCAACTTTCCCCTTTTACCAAAACGTACCACACCCTTCCAAGGTGAAACTTTCAACATAACACGATCACCGACCTGAAATTCAATATCGTTTCTTCTTTTATTGGCATAGCTCTTTTGCCAACTTCTGGCGATTCTCAATCTTTCCTTAATCTGTGCAATCTTCTAGGTAGTCTCGTGAATGATCTCTGGTCATGTGAGTTGAGCATCCCCAACCTCATTCCAACAGACAGGAGACCTACACTTTCTACCATACAGAGCTTCAAATGGTGCGGCTTTAATACTTGCATGATAACTGCTGTTATAAGAAAACTCATCCAGCGACAAATATTTATCCCACCCATTTCCAAAATCAATAACACACGCTCTTAATCATGTTTTCTATGTTTGAATGGTCCTTTCACTCTGACCATCCGTCTGTGGATGATAAGCGGTGCTCATATCCAATTTAGTTCCTAGAGCACCTTGTTAGGACTGCCTCAGTCCAACATAATCGATACGGGAACACCATGTCTCGAAATAATCTCCTTCAAATACAAACGAGTAAACTTCTTCATTGAATATGTTTCCTTAATTGGCAAGAAAAGAGTTGACTTAGCGAGTCGGTAACAATCACCCAAATAGTATCATAACCACCCACAACTCCTGGTAACTTAATAAATTCCATCTTAATACCTTCCCACTTCCACTCGGGAATTTCAGGTTGCACCAAAAGTCCAGACGGTTTCTGATGTTCAGCTTTAACCTTAGCGCAGGTCAAACACTTAGCCACATACGTAGCCACATCAGCTTTCAAATTAGGCCACCAATACAGCTCCTTAAGATCATGATACATCTTTCCTGAACCAGGATGAATAGAGTACCTAGACTTATGAGCCTCATCTAAAACAAGTTTTCGTAGATCACCAAACTTCGGAACCCAAAGGCATCCCGCAAAATACCGAGTACCATCGGTTTGTACCTCTAACTGTTTACTCAAGCCTCGGACCTTCCCGTTACAAAATTTTCCTCCTTCAAGGCTTCTTATTGTGCCTCAAGGATCTGCCTAGCGAGGTTTGTTTGAATTGTCATATTCAAGGCCCTAAACCTGCGAGGTTCAGCCCTTTCTTTACGACTTAATGCATCAGCCACATCATTGGCCTTTCCCGGATGATATAAAAGTTCGCAATCATAATCATTTAACGTCTCAACCCATCTTCGTTGCCTCATATTTAACTGTTTCTGATCAAGAATATGTTGAAGACTTTTGTGATCAGTGTACAATGTACCTTTGACCCCATATAGATAATGTCTGCAAATCTTAAGCGCAAACACAACAGCTCTCAACTCTAAATCACGGGTTACGTAATTCTGCTCGTGAATCTTCAACTGACGTGACGCGTACGCAATAACTTTCTTTCGTTGCATCAAAACACAACTAAAGTCTTGACACGAAGCATCACAATAGATAACAAAATCATCATTACCCTCAGGTAGTGATAATATCGGTGCAGATGTTAACTTCTTCTTCAGAGTTTGGAAAGCAGACTCTTGTTCACTCTTCCACTCGTACTTCTTCCCCTTATGCGTTAAAGCAGTCAGAGGTTTCGCTACTCGTGAAAAATCTTGAATGAACCTTCTATAATAGCCTGCTAATCCTAGAAACTGGCGAATCTGAGTAGGAGTTTTCGGAATTTCCCACTTTTCAATTGCCTCAATCTTGGCGGGATCAACTAGTATTCCTTGTTTACTAACAATATATCCAAGGAATTGAACTTCTCTTAATCAGAAATTACACTTAGAGAACTTAGCGTACAACTCTTCTTTTCTCAATAAATCAAGCACCAACTTCAAATATTCTTCGTGTTCTTCATCACTCTTAGAATAAATAAGGATGTGGTCGATGAAAACAGTAACGAATTTGTCCAGATAGGGTCTACACACACGGTTCATGAGGTCCATGAACACAACAGGTGCATTTGTCAATCTGAACGGCATAACAAGAAATTCAAAGTGACTATAACGGGTACAGAAAGCGGTTTTCGAAACATCAGATTCTTTAACACGCAACTGATGATAGCTAGAACGAAGATCAATTTTTGAATAAACAGACGAACCTTGAAGCTGATCGAACAGATCATCAATTCTCAAAAAAAGGATAACGATTCTTAATAGTAAGCTTGTTTAACTCGCGATAATCAATACACAATTGGAACGAACCATCTTTCTTCTTATCAAACAAAACAGAAGCTCCCCAAGGAGACGAACTGGGACGAATGAAACATAGTCGCAACAATAAGGGAGAAATATATAGAGTAGTCACATCGGTAGCATAGATATTTAAGGCAATTCTCTCAAAGGAGTTAACCGAGGATCATGGACTCCAAAGTAAATTTTCATTATATTTCCGAAAGGAAGAGGTACGTTAGGTGTGATATTTCAACGAGAGTGAGCTTCCTGTACAATGAGCGAGGCAATCTAGGATTCATCCATATTCTTAAATTTATGTGCGGATGAAAAGAACGCGAATCATGGGTTATAAAGAATGGCCGACTCCAGGTGGGATGAATCTCCAAAAATAATTTCGTGCACCTCAAAGTATTGAATCCTAGGATTGATGTTTACGAGGGTGTTGCAGTTGACAGCGAAAATTGAGAGTAGAAACTCCTCAAACGGTCTAGAGTAATATATATCCATGATACCCATTATAACAACAGTTGGGGTAGAAAACCACCTAGCGCCTTTTCTACAATAAGGTGACCATCGAGGGTACCCCAGAAAATTGATTTATCGGTCCGCGTTTCGGCCATGTCCAACCATAAGAGATAAAATCTAATGAGCGCAAAGACTCTCCAACAAATTTACAAAGCCGGCCCCCAAAGTGGTGTATGAGTTTCTATCAATGAACTTAATGGTAAGTTTCATCCTTAAACGGAGGATGAGGAGAACTGTGATCCAAACACTCGGTAGAGTAATGCGAAAATTCTAATGTAATCAATCAAAGGAGTTTTGAAAAAGCTTGAAACGTCTGATGTAACCCCATAAATGGAACGAAGCTCTTAGTAAATTTAGAAGTATGTACAACGTGTACCATTTTACGTAAATCAATTTGAGTTAACTAAACAACTCAACAAGAGTGGTTTTTAAAATAATTTTGAAGGTATAATTTAGTGTATAATAGCCAAAATAGGTAAGGGTAAATTAGTCCATTTGAATTCATACGTACATATATGATTTTATAAATTGTATACATGACAAAATATTTCATTACTTCTATTCGCCCATAAATCTCGTGAGAACCGCCCAATTACACAAATGTGTAAATTTTTTTTTTTATGAAAAGCAGGGTATCCGCATTACAGAGGTTACGAGTTGAAGTAAGATCGTTGTAGTTCGGGTGAAGGACTTGAATCGTCTTGCGACATCTAATCAATAAATGCTACGAGGTCATGAAAACAACGAGTTAAATATTGTTTTGACTTTTATCAGAACACAAGTCCTTGGGTCAAAACTATTCACGTGCGAAGCTGTCACTAACAAGCGAGTTATAAATGATAAAACATGGGGTAAGTAGTTCGGTAAAGACGAGTCTCTCGTATATCAATAAATAAGATAATGAGTATCTTCCTCACTCATGTAACAACGTTAGAATTTCCGAATGAGTGGTGTATAAATTTTCTTTGACTCGCTTTCTATTCCTCATGTCACAATATTGGGACTTTTTATGAATTAACGTAATATAATCACGTTGGCCTGACGCCATTATATTTCACTAACTCATAGTTCCATTCCAATATCACTACATAAGGTCAGGACACGTGGTCAACCTCGAATTTCAACACAATTTCCCTAAAACAATTTCTTAACAATGTGCTAAGGATAGCACAAGAGACAAAGACATCGAAAGTAATGAATAGGAGTAACGATGACATAAAAATGTCTTCGAAGTACCAAGAATCTCTAAAAGTAAGAATGACGTTTTCCGTTTCAACAACCAAAGCACATAGGCACAACGGCACAAATGCACGTAATATAACAAAAATGTTATATACCTAAACATAATAGCTGACATTGAAATGCCGAGCATTTAGAAGTCAAGAATGACATCTCGCGTAATATAACTCAAACGTTATATACATAACCATAATAGATGACATAGAAATGCCGAGAATTCTAGAACACGTAATGTAACTTAAACGTTATATCAATAAACACTAATTATGACATAGAAATGTCGAGAATTCCAGAAGTCAAGAATGACACCCCCTCGGTTTCACTAACCGAGGTGTTCCTTTAAAAGATGAACTCACATGAGTCGGAGAATACGTTTAAATCGGAATGGGAGTTCCTCCCGGATTCAGAACATAATAGAAATGTATGTATGATAACAATATACATACCAAAATGACACAAATAATCACATATAATAATATATAATAGGCCGGGCTGTAGACTAGACTCACTAATGCACCCTATTGACCCGGGTAACGACATCAATGCAGCCTAATTCCCTACAACCAGAGCTCTGATACCAACTGTGACGACTCCGTCAAAACACTTAACGGCTCCGTCACTTGGTCCCACAGCTTGATCGAAACTCTATATGAATTTAATAAAACAACCTTGCATTCTTTATTTAAAAATGATTTCCTATAAAGGAAATCTACTAAAATGTATAAGTTTAGAAAAACTATACAATAATACTTTAACCAAAAGTTGACCAAAATAAAGTCAACAAACAACCACTTTTTAATGTAACAAAATAGAATGCAAGTTAATGTTTAACAAAAGCTGCCATCATAAATATGCAGACTCTCTAAGCACAGCGGAAGCAATCAATCATGAACCTGAGAATAAAACATGCGAGTAACTGTCAACAAAAATGTTGAGTGAATTATAGGTTTAATATTGCAAACAATATTTAATTTAAACAATAAAAATTTATGTTTGAAAACATAAAACTCCTTTTAAACCACCAAATTATATGCTAGAAAACATATAATAAAACATTATTCCATTTTCCGTGAGCCACCTGGTAACCACTTAACCATTTATTTACCCTTGCCAAACACAATAAATAATATACACCGAACAAGTGTATCTACAACAAAATACGAAGTACTAAACATTCCGATTATAAATTGCTAGCGCGACTAGCTCGAAATGGGGTTGTCAAACCCGATAGATCTATCCATAGGATTCGCGTTCACCAGTAGAAACCAGTGATTACAGTTACCAGACTAGGGAATATTTTTGTTCAACTCACAATGAATAATTTAAATCAACTTCCACTTGTGTCCAAAATATAAAATAAATTGCATGTATTCTCATCCCAAAAGAGTTAAAATAGAAAAATGGGACTATAACTCACCTTAAATAGCAACTGAAGAAATCTCACAAACAAGCGAACAGCACGTAAAGTAAAGTGATCAAGAAAGATCACAACGCCGACCTATAAATAAAGCAGGTCGAAATAAATAACTAACTTAGGCCAAGTCTTAGTATGATAGCTATTGTACATGTTGCAAGTAGGCATAGAACATTACTCAGCAAGCATCGGTTTGATTGGAACAGCATAAGGACACACACTTTCTATTTTTAGAAAGTTTCTATTTTTAGCAGGTTTCCATTTTTGGAAAGTTTTCTATTTTAGGAAAGTTTCTATTTTTGGAAAGTTTCTATTTTTGGAAAGTTTCTATTTTTGGAAAGTTTCCAAATTTAGAAAGTTCTATTTTTAGAAAGTTTTGAAGTTAGGAAAGTTTCCTTATTTAGAAAGTCAACAGAAGTCAACTGAAAGTCAAAGTCAACCGAAAGTCAACTCAAAAGTCAACCTTGGTCAAACATAGTCAACATTAATTTTAAAAGTGTAAGTTATAATAATAACATAGGTTATAATGTTATTTAAAGTCAAAAGTGTATAATACTGTCTTAACATAAGTTTAATTAAATAAAATGAATTATTAAAGTTAATATAAGTTGAAATGTTATAATTAGTATAACATAAGTATTTAATTAATTAATTAAATATCAATCATAATATAAATATTATTAATTTATAATAAATTTTAAATCATATCATAAGTATTATTAATTAATAATGAATTATTAATCATATCATAAGTTTCTAATTAAAATTATTAAATCATAAGTATTTGATAATTAAATCATAATTAAATAATAATTAAGTCTTATAATAATTAAATAATTATTTAATCTTTATTATAAGTCTTATAATAATTTCTCATAATTAAATTTAATACTTATCATAAGTATTTTCCTTTAATAAAAAAAAAGTATTACTAATCATAAGTTTAATTAAAATGTTAATTAAATTATAATTAATAATTAAATAATATAATAAATAATTATATTAAAAGTCTTAAAATAAAATAATTACTTCTTTAACATAAGTAATTTATTTAATAATGAAATCCATAAATTTTTATCATAAGTTAAATCATTAACCATAAGTATAAATTTAAAAGTTCGCCGGGTCGTATCTTGAGCCCCGGGTGTCAGTTTCGGGCAAGCCACATATGTAACTTCACCTACTAAAACCACCCGACACATTTATGAACTCAAGAACACTCCAAGAACAGTCCCTAAGTCGTGCCTATCAGCCATGACTTCAATTGGGAAAATCATTTTACTCAAAACGGTAATTCGGGCACAACGGGTGAACCGTGGCTCGGATTTAGGTGACCCGAACATGAATATTCGTCCCACCATCAGTCCTAACCAAATGAGACACCCTAAAGACACCAAGGATGGTCACAAAGTCGGACCCAACCTTGTTCATGCCAAGAACACCTTTCAATCTTTAACAAAAAACCAAATTAAGCGTATCTAGGGCTCCGGGAATCGAAACGACATGAATCCGGAGTCTAAAATTAATGTCTTGATGAGAGGAACTCATTTATGTACTTTATTTTAACATTCATATCAGTTATATAGTCAGAATATACGAATCAAACTGCTGTCCAAAATTTACAAACCGAAAACATGAACAAACGAGTAATTCT
This sequence comes from Rutidosis leptorrhynchoides, assembly GCF_046630445.1. Lineage (NCBI taxonomy): Eukaryota > Viridiplantae > Streptophyta > Magnoliopsida > Asterales > Asteraceae > Rutidosis > Rutidosis leptorrhynchoides. Next base: position 349,744,501 of record NC_092342.1, on the reverse strand, counting down.
ACGCATTCCAACAACATTACAACAACCTATACATATCATACTAATCATATAACATATAAAATCAGTAATATAATTGAAAAATCAAATAGCTAGGGTTAGGGTTTATACCCTAATCGAGAAACAAAGTAGATGATCGCGTAGAGAACGGAGAGAGGAACACGATTATGCAAACGATTTAATGATCCAAGCTAGCTTTTTGATGAAGATGGTGGTTTATGGTGGTGATGGTGGCGGCACAAAGGAGAGGGGAGAGGAGAGGGTGAGAGCAAAAATTGGATTTTAGGTTTAGGCTTCTTAATTTGTGAAATAAAAATAAAACAAGAAAAATGGAAAAGCAAGGGAGTGCTCCCCCTCCCTAATTCAGCCGAATTCTTTAGTGGGGTGGGCCCCACTTGGTCCATCTCACTTAAATGTAATTTCCTGATGGCCCGAAAGCCCGAACGAAACCCGAAACGCGAAAACACGCTTACGCGATTAAAAATCCGGAAAGATAACAAACGCGCGACGAAAAATAAATATAAATACACCTATTAATAATATGACCTTAAAATATCATATTTAAAATATTTAGGATTTAAAAATCCAGAAAACTCGACCGTTGGTTTAAAAACCGAAAAGATTCGCCGGATAGAAATCCGCGACTCGTAGGAACGTATAATTTAAAATATGAATACAAATATTCATATAACACATAATAATTAATATATTATTACAAAAATAATAATATAGGTCATAGAAATGACGTGGCACGAATAACAATTAACGGTCGTTAAATAGTTAACGGTAAAAGATAACGGAAAAAGTAGGGTCGTTACAACCTCTCCTAAAACCGTTCTCAAGCATATAATTGGACAAAGAGGCATACCACGCTCTAGGAGCTTGATGAAGACCATAAAGTGCCTTTTCAAGTCGATAAACCTTTTCTGGGAAATGAGGATCTTCGAAACCAGGTGGTTGCTCAACATAAACCTTCTCGTTAAGCTCTCCATACAAAAATCCGCTTTTAACATCCATCTGAAAAACTTTAAATCCCATGAAGGACGCAAACGCCAGGAAAATTCTAATTGCCTCCAGTCTATCTACTGGAGCAAAAACCTCATCATAGTCAATCTCAGGGATTTGTTGATATCCCTTTACCACCAACCTAGCTTTGTTTCTGATAACAATACCCTGTTCATCCTTCTTATTCTTCAAAAACCATCGAAGACCATAGGGTTCACAACCATGTGGTGGATTGACTAATCTCCAAACCTTTAAATGCTTAAACTGTAACAGTTCTTCATGCATTGCACTGACCCACTCATCAAACTTCAGTGCCTCATAGGAATCTTTAGGTTCAATTTGACACGCATAGCATAAGTGAGCATGCACAAATACTCTCCCTGTCTTATTCAACGAGGAATAGAAAGCCGTTACCACATTTGCACTTTCTGATTCAACATCTTCTGCTATCGATTGACTCTCACTTACCACAGGAACATCAGATATAGTAGGAACTTCAGACGTAGATGCTTCATTAGTTGTGGCATGAGGAATGCCAATATGTGGAATGCCCCTCGTATCTATGTAATAATCATCTAAACGTTTTGGAGGCATAATCACACGGTTTGACCTTCGTACTCCTCCTGCTTTAGTTGGCTGTTCAGTCCCTGTTACAGTTGGAGGTTGATTGTAAAGAGGATTTAAATGTTCTTCGGTCAACCTTGCTCTATTAACATCCTCATCTTCTTCTGAATCACTATCTTCATCTGTCTCATACACTATCTCCACATTAGGATCGGCATTAGAATGGTCACTCTGGGTACTTTGCCTCAGAATCTGATGCGGACTCTGATGAGTACTTTGAGTCTGGACCTGAGTCAGGCTAGGAATTAAGATTACATTCTCTGTTGAATTCTGAGAATCATACAACATCTGAGTTAGTATATCGTCGTCTGTAGCCTCCGGTGGAAAGTTAAAGGAATCAAAAAGTTTATCATATTCAAACTGCCATGCGAATTCTTTACTAACATGAGCTGAAGCGTTACGCTGAATATCAACCTCGAAACGTTCTTCAACACACCTAGATTCAGTATTGTACACTCGCTTATTTGGATTCCCATAACTCAGGAAGATACCAGAGACAACCTTTGAATTAAATTTTCCTCCCGTGTCTCGTACCAAAATAGTACAAGGAGAACCAAAGGGTTCAAAATGCTTAATGTTAGGCTTTCTCTTGTGCAACAATTCATAACATGTCTTACCGTGTCTCTTCACCACTAGAACTCTGTTCATCACATAACACGCTGTGCTCACGGCTTCTCCCCAGAAAACAATAGGTAAACATGCATCATCTAGCATAGTTCTTGCGGTTTCAATTAACGTCCTATTCTTTCTTTCAGCTACCCCATTCGACTGAGGTGTATAAGCAAGACTGAACTGTTGTTGTATCCCCTTTTCATTACAAAACAGCAGCATGTTGTTATTCTTGAACTCCGTACCATTGTCGGTACGAATCTTTCTAACCTTCAATTTATACAAACTTTCAAGCTTTAGAATCAAGACTTTAATGTGCTCGAAAGTATCTGATTTATGCTTCAGCATCACAACCCAAGAGAAACGTGAATACTCATCTGTAACCACCAAGCAATATAACTCTCCAGTGATTGTCTTGTAATTTACTGGACCAAAGAGATCCATGTGCAACAACTCTAAAGGAATATTAACAGAATGATGCTTCTTGGTAGCATGAGACTTCTTAGTCTATTTCCCTTTCTTACACGAAAGACACCCTTCAGGAATATGAAAACTCTTAAGATTAACACCATCAACTAGTCCATTGTGAACTAGATTATTCATCTTCCTTAGACTCAGATGACCCATACGCTTGTGCTAAATAATAGACTCCTGTTCAGTAGCTTTGGAAACAAAGGCCTGATGTCCTGTAGCTGCTTTAACATGAGCCTTTCACATATCAAGAATATAGAGATCCTTACACCTTGGAGCAGTCATCAAAATCATGTCTTCCAGAATTACGAATTCTTTTCTCAAGATATAACACAATTTGTCATCAAAAGCAACCGTATACATTTTTTCAGCAACCTATGAAACTGAAAGCAAATTGTTCGACATTTGCTCCACAAAATTGACTTTATCAAAGCTAACATTTTCGTTGGCAATCACCCCTTGTGCAGTAATAAAACCTCCTTCAATACATGCAAAAGAAACTGGTCCTCCATCCACTGTTTTCACATTAGAAAGAAGAGACAAGTTCCCTGTCATGTGCCTGGACGCCCCAATATCAACAATCCATGCACTGCAGTGAGGATTGTAGGCGACCTGCACATTAAAATAAGGAGATTAGTTACAAAGGGCCACCCATGCCCGAATGGCAGTGGGTTTCCCATCGATGCCAACCACTGACAATTCCACCTATTGTCCCTTAGATCCGAAAGGACCTTCAGAATTTTGGACACCTTTCACTTCTGATTTACGTTTCCAAACAGCATTTTTTGGTAATGGTTTCCTGTAATAGTCATTTGTTTGGAAAACTTTTGTTTCAGTTGATTTCACAGAAGAAGATTTAAACACAGGTGAAGATGATCTTCTATCGAAAGTACGTTTAGGACTAAGATCAATTTTCCAGTGTGGTGTCTGTCGAATGGGTTTGCAATTCATAGCCCTGTGTCCCAACATCCCACAATTAAAACAATTAACATTTTCAAAATCATTAGCATTAAACAATTGACGCATAGAAGGTGAAAACTGTCTCCTCGGGGGTGTCGTCTGTTGCCTAGCTGGCGGGGGTGACGATACTTTATATTTAATAGCCTGTCGACGATTAGGCGGAACATATTTCGTGACGCTTTCTGACTTGGAACTCTTACCTTTTGGTGGATGTTCAGCTTTAGGGTCAACAACCTGAGAATTCAAAGTACTACTATCCTTAACAAACTTAACAGGGGTGAGCTGAGTGTTTTTCTTCCTAGATTGTTTCGGTTTTCTAACACTCCTTTTCTCAATCTTCTGACTCTCACTCCTATTTGCCTCATTCTTTGGATTCTTCAAAATAGTAATGGGCTTAGTCATAACTACAAATGGTTTCCCGTCTTTTTTGGTGTCAACATCAGTGTCGGACTCCGTCTCATTATCAACATCTAATGGCTTCTTACCCTCACCATTCTCACTTTTACACTCAACAAAATTTTTCTCAGGCTTACCATACTTCGGTTCTACAACCGGATCCCTACTCTTCTCAACAGGCTTATTTACAAACTCTCCCAAAAGCAGTGGTGCAACCTGATTATAATCTATCCCTTGGTTTTTAGGATGTTTCAAAGTTTGTGTCACGTATGACATTCTCTGCCAATTATCAATCCTAGCCTTTTCTGACTCATATTTTAACTTGTATGAATCTTTTTCTGCCTTAAATACAGGTGAATCACTTTCTCATCATCTACAATAGTTCATTTTAAATGACAAACCTGATTCTCTAAGGACTTAATAACATCAACATACTCTTTCTGCTTATTAAGGTAGTAGAGAGCATCATCATAGTTCTTCCTATTTGTCTGATTTTGAATATCCAAATTCTTAAAATCAAGTCTAAGTTTAGGACAAGTTTCACAAGTAGCAGGTATCTCATTAAGTTTAGAGATCACACATTCAAGTCTAGCTATTTCCTGTTCAAGGTCAGTGCATTTTAAACAAAAAGAATCTGAATCATTACATACCTTATCATTGCTGGATGTGGTAGCCATGAATGCGTAATCTTTTCTACCGACCTGCGAATCTGTATCTGATTCTGACTCTGACTCTGAACTTGTACTGTCTGAATAATCAGCATCATAACCTTCTTTGCCCTCAACTTTAGCAGGACTATCCGAACTTGTCACCGTGACTACCTTCCCATCAGTACCTTCAACATCACCCTTGATCAAATGTGCAAGTTCTTTTCTAAACCAGGTACCTGTATGACAACTCATTCCTGAGGATTCATCATCATCTGAGGAGTCAGTTGTGAATTCAAGATAAGACAAATCCTTGGCTTTGTGGAACTTATCATACAACCTATCACTAATTCTCTTCCTAATGTAGAGACCCGTCCTAATCCATCTGGACGAAGTCCATATCGATTACAAACGATTCATAATAGTTGATTACATCGCGAGGTACTTGACCTCTATATGATACATTTTACAAACATTGCATTCGTTTTTAAAATACAAACTTGCTTTACATCAAAAGTTGACGGCATGCATACCATTTCATAATATATCCAACTATAATTGACTTAATAATAATCTTGATGAACTCAGCGAATCGAATGCAACGTCTTTTGAAATATGTCATGAATGACTCCAAGTAATGTCTCTAATATGAGCTAATGCACAGCGGAAGATTTCTTTCATACCTGAGAATAAACATGCTTTCAAGTGTCAACCAAAAGGTTGGTGAGTTCGTTAGTTTAACATAAATAATCATTTCCATCATTTTAATAGACCACAAGATTTTCATTTTCAGTTCTCATAAATATACGTCCCATGCATAGAGACAAAAATATCATTCATATGGATTGAACACCGGGTAACCGACATTAACAAGATGCATATAAGAATATCCCCTATCATTCTGGGAAATCCTTCGGACATGATATAAAACAACATCGAAGTACTAAAGCATCCGGTACTTTGGATGGGGTTCGTTAGGCCCAATAGATCTATCTTTAGGATTCGCGTCAATTAGTAGACTGGTTTACTAATTCTTAGGTTACCAAGTAAAAAGGGGCATATTCGGCTTCGATCATTCAACCATATAATGTAGTTTCAATTACTTGTGTCTATTTCGTAAAACATTTATAAAAATTGCGCATGTATTCTCAGCCCAAAAATATAAATTGCTAAAGCATTTAAAAAGGGAGCAAATGAAACTCACTTAATGTATTTTGTAGTAAAAATACATATGACTATATTGAACAACTGAACAATGCAGGGTTGGCCTTGGATTCACGAACCTATATCATTTGTATATCTATTAAAACATATATTCGTAATCGAGCAATTATATATTTTGTTATTAATAATATACTTGTTATACTGTATGTTATTTTAATATATCTAGTTTATATGTTTTATATAACTATTACTTATTAATAATAATAAAAACTGTATATTAAGGTTTAGTATATATTTTTATATATTAATTGATATGATTTAATTAATATCTTTTTAATAATAAAAGTGTAGCGTAATGTATTTTTATACATAAAAGTATATATTTATGATAATATTGATAGTTTTTAATGATAACAAAATAATAATTTTAATAAGAATGATAATAATGATAATAAGTTTAATAATAATAATACTAATGATTATATTAATAATAATAATGATAATATTTATAATAATACATTTGTCACTAATAATAATAATACTAAAAGTGATACTAATACTAATTTTAATCATAGTATTTATGTTCTCATGATAATACATATATTAGTTGTTAAAACAAATATAATAATAACCATGATAATAATAACAATATTCTTATTTATAACTATAATCATAATAATAATAATGATAACTAATAATATTTAATGGTACTACTTAATAATAACTAAAAATGGTAATGATAATAGTCATATTATTGATATTAACATAATATTAACAATAACAATAATTAATAATAATAATAATAATACTTATAACTATGTTAACAATACTAATTATAATCCTTTTAATAATTATAATACTAGTAGTATTACTAATATCTAATAATAATAATAATAATAATATTAACAAAAATAATAAAAGTAATATTAATAACAATAATGAAAATGATAATAATAATAATAATAATAATAATAATAATAATAATAATAATAATAATAATAATAAAATTAAATAAAAAGGTGAACTACCTTAAAAGAATGAGTTTCCAAAAGAAAACAGCCCATGCCCGGGTTCGAACCCGAGACCTCTCGCACACCTGCTAACACTCTTAACCATCTCACCAATTCTGTTTTTCTATTTAATACACTAACCTATTTTTTAATAACTCGTGATCTTTCTGTTAATCTTCTTCCTTCCAATTCAAATGGACCCAAAATCAAAATGTTTAAATAGAGGTTTATATACATCAAAATATCAACAATCAATCAATATCAATTGTTCATATGTATGGGAAAAAAAAATATAAAAGAAACCATACGGCTGCTACGGCAGTCACTGTATAAAAAAAAATGAAGTCGATTTTTGATTTAGAGGCTGTTATAGACAAAATTTATAACACAAATGTTATTTAAAATCACTCCTATAATCTTCTGAAATCACTAATCGGACTTGAATCACATCATATAACTCGAATTTAATCATTAAATAACGTTTGACTATATTTTTTTAAAAAAACATTGACTCGTGAATTAGATCTTGTTTTGAAGAATTGGAATTTCATATTTTGCAGATAGATTCAAAGAAAGATTTCTATCCTTTCTGCATTTTCAGATTTTGCTAATTGGTTCGAAATCAAAATATGAAGAAATTTATCTAGAACGGAGGTTTTGTTGAAAGAGAAAAAATAATAATAATAAAGTATCTGATTCTTCAATTCAGTTCGCCGAGTGGTTTATATCATGTTGCTCAAAAAGATTGATTCCACAGAAGAAATAATTGATCGAGGTCTTATGGTAGGGTTGCTCACAGTTGACATCTTCACGGATGTAACAGAAAAAAATAATAGAAGAAAGTAAAAAAAGAATATTCAGATGGTGATATAAAATAAATACGCGTATGTATCTGTTTATATATAATTAGTCTTCAATATCTATATATATATTTGCATTTATCTATATTTGTATATGTATATAACTGTATTTATATGTTTATATCAGTATTTGTACTTTTGTATATATTCTGTATTATGTATTTGTATATAACTATATATACGAAATATATCTATCTTACATTTATATACGGAGTATATCTGTATTTATATAAGTGTTATATTAATTAAATTACTGATATCAATTTATTAATAATATCTATTAATATTATTTATTTTGATAAGAATACTGATAATAATAATAAAAATACTAATATTAATATTGATAATAATAATAATAATAATAATAATAATAATAATAATAATAATAATAATAATTATTATATTGATAATACTAATACTAACATTAATAATAAATATTAAAAACTATAATAATAATTATAACAATGATAATAATAATCTTATTAACGATAATACAAAATATTTTTTTTTAATTTTCAATATAATATTTATTTCTAATAATATTGTAATATTAATCATAATAATTAAAATTACAACTTTACTATTGGTTATAATAATAATAATGATGTTAACAATGATAACAATAATATTAGTAATTATAAATACTCAAATGTATTCAATTTCATAAGTTTTAATAATATTATTAATATTGAATGTAATAATGTAACAACTATACTGGTAGTTACATTTAATATAATATACAATATTATATTATATGATAACATTTATTTATTATTTATATATTACAACTAATTATAAATTATATATATTTTTTATATATATTCATTTTAATAGTAACTTAATTATTTTATTTATCATTTTACATTCTCAATTCCAATTGATTAAAGTGTATTTTATTAATTCAGATTATTAAATATACAACTTCCATTTATATTTATATATGTATATATTTACATAATCATTTACACACAATTGTTCGTGAATCGTCGGGAGTTGGTCAAAGGTTAACTGAATATATGAAACAGTTCAAACTCAACATTTGCAGACTTTGCTTATCGTGTCGAGATCAGATATAAAGATTAAGTTTAAATTTGATCAGAAATTCCCGGGTCATCACAGTACCTACCCGTTAAAGAAATTTCATCCCGAAATTTGAGTGAGGTTGTCATGGCTAACAATAAGAATGTTTTTATGACAAATATGAGCTGATAAATAGAGTTTTATCATCAGTGAGTAATATGGATAAAACAATCCGATTATTCGAAGCGTAAGAGTGAAGTTATCACAAAAGATTAAAATAGGAAAAGTAAAGATTCGTCTTAACTTTTGACAGAGTCAGGGTTGAATTTAGAAAATAAGGTGCGTCTTATCTTTTGACGTTGTCTTGGTTGAATTCCAAAATTCAAGGGATTTTAGAGAAATCTTTGGAATCTAAAAGATCTGATTCTTTTGGATTTGAGGGATTTAGGATCACTTTAATTAAATGCGGTCATCTGTCTCGATTGTTACGTCTAATTTTTCTTTATAAATTGAACTCTTCCGTTCCATTATTCTCACCATTCCTATACTTTCTTTCTTAGTTCATACATCCAAAAGATAGTGAAAATGCTTAATCCCATTCTAATCCTTGATATATATATATTTTTTAATTATCATTTATGTCATCCTTCTTTTCAATCTTCTACCAGAAAAATTTGTTTACTTCTACTATTACCTTGGGGTGATACTATTCTTAATTATACCGTGTCGTTATATTGCTATTCGTATTAATATCCACGGTTTGTAATTTCTGCGTTGTTGTTGGGTTTTATATCTTCCCTTATATTTCGATGTCCCTGCTTCTGTCTCCTATAATCATTGTCATCCACAGTTTATGCTCTCTCCAATTTGCTGCGATTTATACCCCTATTTCTATTTCAGAGCTTCATGCTCTGTTTTCTCTTCTATCCATTAAGTACCGCATGTAATGGTCCAAAATTCGTAGGTATGGAGTTTCGAATGAACTTAATGTTCTAAACAAGAAAGAACATAACAGCACGATTTGATTTGTCAAATTACCAGAATCACTGAGAATAGAACTATCAAGAATATATTTTCTTGATATGTTCAGAAGTTAATCAGAATGAAAGAGTTATGTAACATGACACATGATGACGTTATAATCTGTGAATCATCATGTTCCATTTAGAAACTCAGCATGACTTACTATAATATAATCACGTTGATCAAGTGTCATTATATTATACTAACTCATGCATTGATTCCCAACATTACTTCAATAACATTCATATTTTAAGCTTGAAAGTTTACAGAATATAGAAACTAACAGTTTCTATATAATGTAACACTGATAGCACGAAGAGATTAATGATTTCAGATAAGAATAGTTATGAAAATATCTTCAGAAATATGGAGGATATTTATAATGAAAGATACGATATCTTGGAATTTCTAATATCGAAGGATGGTGAAGAAAATTTGTCCGCAAGAGTTTGGAGTCAGAAGCAAGGTATTCGTTAAAGATTTCATCAGAAACAGAATCATCAGGATTCTTAATGTACAAGTTTAGTCCTTGTGATTTGTTCAGAGACTCCTTCGTAGTTTGCTCAATCAGTTTTTCAGTTTCAAACTTTTTCTGAGCTTTGCCAACATACAATTCTTTATCATCAACTTTTGGCTGTTGAGGTCGTTTACAGTTTTTTTGTTGCTTCATTCAACTTTTCAAAATTCAGAGTATTAATTCACAGACTGGGTGCTTTTCAGAATTTCAGAATGGAAGATCATAGTTCTAAGAGATAAATGTTATATGGATACATATAACTGTTGATGTAGAAACGTTGCGAGACTCACAATACAGATTTGCTGATTCTCGATAATTGGTATGGCAATTCTTGTTACAAGATGCGGATGAATACATGATGAGACTTCAATAGATAAATATAGTGATTTGTCAGAGAGTTTTAAGCCAAGGAGCAATGAGGTTGCTGGTATGTCTGCTGGTAATATGATGGAATATAAAAGGTTCCCCGGTAACGATGACGAAAGACAAACTTATATATCAAGGTTATAATAAGGCTAATCCGACTGAAAAGTCGAAGATGGTTTGCTGGAGCTGTGACAAAATTGGCTAATTTGGAGAGGGATCGTAAAGTTATTTTCGGTAATAACAACACCAAAGGAGCTAGCACAGATACGTGTCAAACATTTACTCAGGTTTCGAGTATTTTCAGGTGCATAACTATATGCATCAATCTTTTCTTCCGTAGATGGAGTGCGGTTGGTTCATCCTCCCAATTGAGGTGTTTTCAAGAATCATGAAAGGTGTGAACGCAGATTGGAATATTCAAGATACAAATGAGGTTTAAGTTGAAATCAAGTGGAAAACTTGAAGAGATGTTTAGTTTCATAAGTTATAATCAATATTTTAATTCATTTTAACTATCCAATGTTATTAGTCCACAGTCGATAGTCCACAGTTAACAGTCCAATAATTCATATATAATTATAATATTTGAATTAATTAATACGTATCGTGACCCGTGTACATGTCTCAGACTCGATCACAACTCAAAGTTTATATATTATTATAGAATCAACCTCAACCCTGTATAGCTAACTCCAGCATTACTGCATATAGAGTGTCAATGGTTATTCCAAATAATATATATAGATACATCGATATGATATGTCAAAACCTTGTATACGTGTCCCGATATTTAAAGAGCGTAAAATAAATAACAGAAAGTAAATGACGATAAATAAAGTGCGTAAAGTAAATAACAAAAATTAAATGACGATAAATAAAATTGCGATAATTAAATTGCGATAAACAAACTGCGATAAATAAAATGTAATCAGTTAGCTAGGAACAGTTAGCTGGAACAGTTAGCGTGGATTCTTAACAAAATTTTTCGTAGTTAATTTGTTTGTTTCTATCAAATTTTTATTTCGTCAAATGTGTTCTTCATTATGCCACTTGTTGGATTCTGATAAATCAAAATCCAAATATGAAATTGAATGAAAATGGTTATTCTGTGGTGAACGGATTCTTATATCGGTAGATGTAAGTAGGATAGTAAATGACTATTGAATCAGATTTGAAGAATGTACAATGTAACTTATTAATGTGAAATTAAATATTCCTCGGGTATTACCTACCCGTTAAAATATTTTCACCATTAACAGTTTGTACGAAAGAATCTTTAACTACAATCTTTATGAAAATATACTTACATATTTATTTTCTTCAGATGTAATCATAGATTCAATGAGTTAATATAATATTAATCTCATTTGATTTACCGTTATAACTAGAATACATAATCTCTAAAACATTAGAGATTACATAATTGCCAATAAGAACGAAGATAATTGATGTAGAACGATACGTAGAACGATGATTGTACTCGAGGTATAGAATGAGGTGTTGAGGCATGAATTGTTGATGTTACTGGTGCTGTTTATTGATGGTACTGTTGGTGCCGTTGATGTTGTTGAAGCTGGTAAATTTTGCATCATATTCTCCAAAATCATTACTCAGGCGCGAAGCTCGTTGACTTCTTCGATTACTTCGGGATGATTGGCGGTTGGAACAAACGTTTGAATAAGGTTTTGAATTTTAGATAGTATATGATCATGGCGAGATATTCGGGTAATGAGGGTGAAAATGGTGTTTCGGATTGGTTCACCGGTGAGTGCTTCAGGTTCGTCGCCAAGAAGGAAATTTGGTTGATGGAAAGTATCGCCTTCTTCTCATTTCCATTGGTTAAGTCGACTACGAACTCATCAAATAAATTGGGGATGGATGATTGATTGATTCATTCTGGTGACACTGCTTTCGGAGCTTAGGTAAAACTCCATATCAGAATAGCTATCGGAATTCAAGGAATTCGAACTGGTTGAGGGATTCATCTCGTACGATCAGATGAAGGATTTTTTCGATAAGAAATAGATTGTAGGATGAAGATTAGTACCCTGCAATACATAATTTACATATGCATATATAATACTAAAATCTCATAAGTTACGGAGGAATCTACGGAAACTGTCAGGCAATGGTAACAATAACAGATACGCTAAGATATGAATTTATCTATACACTGTCTATGCAATAGAGGTAGTAAGACGTGTCTAGACTTTAAGGATGATAAGCAAATAATTTTCGACACGAAATGATAAGCAAAACTTTTGACATGCAAACACGGTCGAAGTCCAGACCCACTAATGCATCTAAACAACTTTCAGTTAGACACACTAATGCATGACCTGGTTCGCTAAGACCACCGCTCTGATACCAACTATAGATACAGTGGGGACAACCACCGTCCCACCCAGTGCCTTCCCAGCTAACTGCCTGGTGACCACTGAGTGTACCTCAGATACTGATTTTAGGGCCTTCCTCTCGGCTACTGCAAACCCTCGTAAGGGATCGCAAGGAGTAAGAGCCAATGCTTCGTCACAGGTAACACTGTGAGAACCTCTTTTACAACTAACCCGCCACACATGGACGGCGTTATACCAGCTCTGATGCCAACTGTAGAGACCCGTCCTAATCCATCTGGACGAAGTCCATATCGATTACAAACGATTCACAATAGTTGATTACATCGCGAGGTACTTGACCTCTATATGATACATTTTACAAACATTGCATTCGTTTTTAAAAGACAAACTTGCTTTACATCAAAAGTTGACGGCATGCATACCATTTCATAATATATCCAACTATAATTGACTTAATAATAATCTTGATGAACTCAATGACTCGAATGCAACGTCTTTTGAAATATGTCATGAATGACTCCAAGTAATGTTTCTAATATGAGCTAATGCACAGCGGAAGATTTCTTTCATACCTAAGAATAAACATGCTTTCAAGTGTCAACCAAAAGGTTGGTGAGTTCATTAGTTTAACATAAATAATCATTTCCATCATTTTAATAGACCACAAGATTTTTATTTTCAGTTCTCATAAATATACGTCCCATGCATAGCGACAAAAATATCATTCATATGGATTGAACACCTGGTAACCGACATTAACAAGATGCATATAAGAATATCCCCTATCATTCCGGGAAATCCTTCGGACATGATATAAAACAACATCGAAGTACTAAAGCATCCGGTACTTTGGATGGGGTTCGTTAGGCCCAATAGATCTATCTTTAGGATTCGCGTCAATTAGTAGACTAGTTTACTAATTCTTAGGTTACTAAGTAAAAAGGGGCATATCCGGCTACGATAATTCAACCATATAATGTAGTTTCAATTACTTGTGTCTATTTCGTAAAACATTTATAAAAATTGCGCATGTATTCTCAGCCCAAAAATATAAATTGCAAAAGCATTTAAAAAGGGAGCAAATGAAACTCACTTAATGTATTTTGTAGTAAAAATACATATGACTATATTGAACTACTGAACAATGCAGGGTTGGCCTTGGATTCACGAACCTATATCATTTGTATATCTATTAATACATATATTCGTAATCGAGCAATTATATATTTTGTTATTAATAATATACTTGTTATACTGTATGTTATTTTAATATATTTAGTTTATATGTTTTATATAGCTATTACTTATTAATAATAATAAAAACTGTATATTAAGGTTTAGTATATATTTTTATATATTAATTGATATGATTTAATTAATATCTTTTTAATAATAAAAGTGTAGCGTAATGTATTTTTATATATAAAAGTATCTATTTATGATAATATTGATAGTTTTTAATGATAACAAAATAATAATTTTAATAAGAATGATAATAAGTTTAATAATAATAATACTAATGATTATAATAATAATGATAATATTTATAATAATACATATGTCACTAACAATAATAATACTAAAAGTGATACTAATACTAATTTTAATCATAGTATTTATGTTCTCATGATAATACATATATTAGTTAGTTATTAAAACAAATATAATAATAACCATGATAATAATAACAATATTCTTATTTATAACTATAATCATAATAATAATAATGATAACTAATAATATTTAATGGTACTACTTAATAATAACTAAAAATGATAATGATAATAGTCATATTATTGATATTAACATAATATTAACAATAACAATAATTAATAATTAATAATAATAATAATAATAATAATAATAATAATAATAATAATAATAATAATAATAATAATAATAATACTTATAACTATGTTAACAATACTAATTATAATCCTTTTAATAATTATAATACTAATAGTATTACTAATATCTAATAATAATAATAATAATAATAATAATAATAATAATAATAATAATATTAACAACAATAATAAAAGTAATATTAATAACAATAATGAAAATGATAATAATAATAATAATAATAATAATAATAATAATAATAAAATTAAATAAAAAGGTGAACTACCTTAAAAGAATGAGTTTCCAAAAGAAAACAGCCCATGCCCGGGCTCGAACCCGAGACCTCTCGCACACCTACTAACACTCTTAACCATCTCACCAATTCTGTTTTTCTATTTAATACACTAACCTATTTATTAATAACTCGTGATCTTTCTGTCAATCTTCTTCCTTCCAATTCAAATCTACCCAGAATCAAAACGTTTAAATAGAGGTTTATATACATCAAAATATCAACAATCAATCAATATCAATTGTTCATATGTATTGAAAGAAAAAAAATATAAAAGAAACCATACGACTGCTACGGCAGTCGCTGTATCACAAAAAAAATGAAGTCGATTTTTGATTTAGAGGCTGTTATAGACAAAATTTATAACACAAATGTTATTTAAAATCACTCCTATAATCTTCTGAAATCACTAATTGGACTTGAATCACATCATATAACTCGAATTTAATCATTAAATAACGTTTGACTTTATTTTTTTCAAAAACATTGACTCGTGAATTCGATCTTGTTTTGAAGAATTCGAATTTCATATTTTGCAGATAGATTCAAAGAAAGATTTCTAACCTTTCTGTATTTTCAGATTTTGCTAATTGGTTCGAAATCTAAATATGAAGAAATTTATCTAGAACGGCGATTTTACTGAAAGAGAAAAAAATAAAAAAATAATAAAGTATCTGATTCTTCAATTCAGTTCGCCGAGTGGTTTATATCATGTTGCTCAAAAAGATTGATTCCACAGAAGAAATAATTGATCGAGGTCTTATGGTAGGGTTGCTCACAGTTGACATCTTCACGGATGTAACAGAAAAAAATAATAGAAGAAAGTAAAAAAAAATTATTCAGATGGTGATATAAAATAAATACGCGTATGTATCTTTTTATATATAATTAGTCTTCAATATCCATATATATATTTGCATTTATCTATATTTGTATATGTATATAACTGTATTTATATGTTTATATATCAGTATTTGTACTTTTGTATATATTATGTATTATGTATTTGTATATAACTATATATACGAAATATATCTGTCTTACATTTATATACGGAGTATATATGTATTTATATAAGTGTTATATTAATTAAATTACTGATATCAATTTATTAATAATATCTATTAATATTATTTATTTTGAAAAGAATACTGATAATAATAATAATAAAAATACTAATATTAATAATGATAATAATAATAATAATAATAATAATAATAATAATAATAATATTGATAATACTAATACTAACATTAATAATAAATATTAAAAACAATAGTAATAATTATAATAATGATAATAATAATCTTATTAACGATAATATAAAATATTTTGTTTTTTTTAATTTTCAATATAATATTTATTTTTAATAATATTGTAATATTAATCATAATAATTAAAATTGCAACTTTACTATTGGTTATAATAATAATAATGATGTTAACAATGATAACAATAATATTAGTAATTATAAATACTCAAATGTACTCAATTTCATAAGTTTTAAAAATATTATTAATATTGTAAGTTATGTGATAACCCGGAAATTTCTGACCAAATTTAAACTTTATCTTTAAATGATTTAATGTTTTCGACACGATAAGCAAAGTCTGTAATGTTGAGTCTCAAAGTTTTGGAACTATATTCATGTAATCAATTATTCTTTGACTGTTCTCGAAGATTCACGAACAATATATATATATAACTTAATGTGCATATATATATATATATATATATATATATATATATATATATATATATATATATATATATATATATATATATATATATATATATATATATATATATATATATATATATATATATATATATACATGATTTCAAGTTATTTAGTAAACGATAGTAACATTCGATTATTGATTCGATTGATATTTAGATAAGTTAACTAAAACGTTTAAGATGAACCAGTAAAACACTAATTTGCTACAGTATTTTCGAATTGCTACAGTACCCGAAAAGCTACAGTGTTTTCGAAAATCACTATTTGCTACAGTAAAAAAACTTTGCTACAGTAAAACACTATTTCAAAATAAAAATGTATATGTATATACTACGATACGATGATTTATTGAAGTAAATGACCAAAACACTCAAGTGTATTAGTTACAGTTCTAGTGATATAGTTTATTGATAATTTAAGACTATATTTTGACAAAGGTACGAGTTACGAAACGAAAAATACAAGTTTTCTCAGCGTACGAAGGGACATTCAAAAAATCGGAACCGGGACATAAGTCGTGTGATGACGTACGACTTATCGGAACAAAAATTACAAGTCAACTATGCACGTGAATTTAATATAATATATAATTAATTATATAAATTATATATTATAAATATAAATTAAATAATATGTCGACAAACAACGGGACAAAAATCATTGTGAGCTGGAAATCCATCCCATGCGATCGCATGGGAAATGGTCTTGGAGGCCATGCGATCGCATGGCAGCCCTGTCCAGGCCACATCTATAAAAGCTCGAATTCTGGCTCAGTTACATATCATTCATCTATCTATATGTATTACTATATTACTCCGTAATTATTATTAATTATTTTATTATTTATATTATTATTAATAAAGATTATTATTATTATTATTAATATTATTAGGATTAATATTATTATTATTAATCTTATTATTATTATTATTAGAATATACATAAAATATTACGATGAAGCCATGAGCGGGTCACTTTTGAAATGGATTTTCGAGCGGGATAAAGCTAAGGAAATTATGGGTTATAGCTATGGAGGTTATGGGTAATATTCATAGGTATTGTTTGCAATTTAAACCTAGTGTTTATCACCTCTGTTACGTCTACGTACTTTCCTGCAATATTGAATCACAATATTGATACGTGAGCATTCATATCTTATCTTTTATATATTAATTGTGTATCCATGTCTAGTGCTCGAATGTATATGTGTTTAGGCATGCTTGTATGCTAAATTTCGTCGTTAAACAGTTTATGATGAATCACGAATTAAATACATATATTACTGATAAAAGGTATATGATATGCATGTTTTTGGAAAGCTGGCGAAAAATCAATAACTTTTCATTTAGATATCGAATAGTTTCGATGAACGGATTAAAAGATATGATCAACCGAATTATGATTGACATTAATTGAAATTGCTTTTGAATCTGCAATTAAGATTTAAACAACTTGTTTGTAAGATTGATAAATTGGATTTTTGAATATTACCAGCTGAGTAAATGAACCTTATATAAGGCACGTCTCGTTTTGTTGAACTATTATCAAAATTGACTTTTTGAAACGAATTTGGATAACTTTTGTATGTCAATCTCGAGCATTAGGATTGTGATACACTATGACCTGACCTAGCTTGATAGACAATTATTGACCAACATATGTTCTCTAGGTTGAGATCTACAGGTTATTTGGTATTCCAAGTTTCGATAACATTTCGGTGAACGACTTTATGTACTGCTAAGGTGAGTTTCATTTGCTCCCTTTTTAAATGATTTTGTAATATATATTTTTGGGCTGAGAATACATGCACTTTATTTTAAAAACAATGGACACAAGTACATACTAAATTCTATACTGAGTTTGAACCGAAAATCCCTTAGCTTTGGTAACTAGTAACTGCCGGTAATAAGAACTGGTGGGCGCGAGTAGTAGTATATGGATCCATAGGGCTTGATATCCCCGTTTAAGCTAGAGCACTAGCCTTTTAACGGATGTATGCTATTTGAGAAGCATACACGTTGGTTTGCGTGTATTATTAAGATGATTATACAAAGTGTATAAATTATATATACGTTAAGTTTAGTTACCAGGGTGCTCAATTTCGTAGAATATTTTGATAAACGTTTCTGGATGAAACAACTGAAATCTTGTGATCCACCTTTATGTATAGATTATGCAAAACATTAAAACTATGAACTCACCAACCTTTGTGTTGACACTTGTTAGAATGTTTATTCTCATGTTCCCTAGAAGTCTTCCGCTGTTTGCTTATATGTTAGACAAGCTATGTGCATGGAGTCTTACATGGCATATTTATCAAGGAAACGTTGCATTCACCAAATCATCACCATGTATCTTATTTTGACTGCATTATCAACGGAAGTACTATTGTAAACTATTATTTACGGTGATTGTCTATATGTAGAAATCATCAGATGTAGAAAACCTTTGATTTAAATATTCATTTATGGTGTGCCTTTTCAAAAGAACGCAATGTTTACAAAACGTATCATATAGAGGTCAAATACCTCGCAATGAAATCGATGAATGACGTGTTCGTCCATATGGATTTGGAGCAATCGTCACAGTTGGTATCAGAGTGTTGGTCCTAGCGAACCAGGTTTTGTATGAGTGTGTCTAACTGATAGTTGTTAAGATGCATTAGTAAGTCTGGACTTCGACCGAGTCTGCATGTTAAAAGTTTTGCTTATCATTTCTTGTCAGAAATTACATGCTTATCATTCCTAAGTCTAGACACGTTTTTCTGCATTTATTGCATAAATAGTGTATAGACAAAAATTCATATCTTAGCGTATCTGTTACTGTAAACTTTTCCTGACATCTTCCGAACATTTCTCCGTAATTTATGGGATTTTGGTATTATATATACATATGTAAATTATGTATTGAAGAATATCAATCTAAGTTCTATAATCTAATTCATATCAAAAATCAATTCCCTAATTATACAAGATGGATCCCGCATCTAGTTCAAATTCCTTAAACTCCGATAGCTATTCCGATATGGATATTCACCTGAATTCCGAAGACAGTGTAACCGGAATGGATCAACCAATCAGCGATCACCTATTCTGGATGAATTGGGGATGGGTTCATAGCTTACTTAATCATTGAAGATAAGAAGAAGGCGATCCCTTTCATCCACCACATTGCCCTCTTGGCGAAGAACCTGAAGCACTTACCGGTGAACCTGTTCGTAATACCATTTTCTCTCTCATCTCAAGAATATCTCGTCATGACCATATACTCTCTCAAATTCTGGATCTTATTCATCCGCTCGTCCGAACCGCCAATCATCCCGGTGTAGTAGAAAAAGTCAACGAGCTTCGCGCTCGGGTAGTGGCTTTGGAGAATATGGTGCAAAGGTTACAAGCACCAGCATAATCACCGGCATCAACAGTACCACCGACAATAACACCAATAGTACCATTTCCACCACCAACAACATCCGCACCGCAAGCCTCAACATCACAATATGTACCTTGAACATTAACGTCATACGCACCGTAGTTACCAAGAAATACTAGCAACAATAACCGATGAAGTATTAACTCATTTCCCCTAAAAAAATTTATGTATATTTAATATATATGAAATTTTGAAATCAAAATAAATCTTTTCGTACTAAGCTATTACGTGTGAATCTTAACTGGTAGGTACTACTCGGTTAGTTCATATTACTAATATGCAGTGATGTACATCCTTCCTTAACAACTTAACCATTGTTAACTACAATCTCTGTTTCAACACAATGAATTCCATTTCATAATAAACCAAGTGTATTATTCAATTACATAATTGATTTTACATTTTCATTTTCGATGTACTCGAAACTTTCCAGAAAACATCATCTGTGTCTTGTAAGGTTCACAAAAAAAAAAAAAAAAAAAAATCCACGAGCATCAATATCCTTCACCGAGGAATAAGAATAAATAATGAAGTATCGATTACATTAGCGAAATACTCCACAAAGATTATGTAATCTTTAATGTTTTAGAGATTAATCATTTCTAAGTCAAGCCGAAAATCAAATGAGCTTAATATGATATTAACTCATTAAATATGTGTTACATCTGAAGAAAATATACATACACATATTTTCATAAAGACGGTAATAAAAATTCTTTTGTACAAAGTATTAATTGTGAAATCATTAACGGGTAGGTAATACCCAGGAAATATATAAGTCCGCAATTAATATGTTACACTATACATTCTTCAACTTTGATTCAAAAATTATTAACAATGCTCACAACGATATACAATCGTTTTCATACAAATTCAATTACATATTCTGATATTGACGGATCGGAATCCAAGTCATAACTCTGAACCAGTGACATCATTCTTAGATCTCTACATCTTTCAAAGCTATACTTTGACTTCAAAACTGTGAAAGATCCTTTAGCATTGTTATTACCGAAAATAATCTTACAATCCTTTTCAAAGTATCCAGTTTTATCACACTTCCAACTAGTCAACTTCGACTTTTCAGATTAGCCTTATTATAACCTTGACATATATGTTCTTGTTACTGGGGAACCTTTCATGTTCCACCACATTAGCAGTAAATTTACCAACAACTTTATTAATCCTTGACCTTTCAAAAAATCCTTATACTCATTGAAACCCTATCATGTACTCATCCACATCTTGTAACAATAATTGTCATACCAACTACCGGGAATTAGCAATCAGTATTTCGAATTTTGCAGCAATTCTACGCCAACAGTTATATATATACATATAATGTCTATCTTCTAGACTTACATACTCCGAATGTGAAGTTTCTGAAAAACATTCCAAACTACGAAACTAGTTCTTCGAAATTGAAAAAATGTTGATGAAGCAGCAAAAATTGTAAACGACCTTAACAGTCAAAAGTTTGATGATAAAGAGTAGTGTGTTGGAAAAGCACAGAAAAAGAGAAAGTTTGGTACTGAAAAACGGATTGAGCAAAGTATGAAAGAGGCTGTGGACAAATCACAAAGAATAAACCTGCCTTCAAAGAATCCAAATAATTCAGTATCTGCTGAAGCCATTAACTAATACCTTGCTTCCGAATCTAAACCCTTGCGGACAATATTCTTCATCATCCTCTGATATTAGAAATTCTAAGATATTATCGTATCTTTCATTATAAATATCCTCCATATTTCTGGAGATAATTCCATAATCATTCTTATCGGAAATCAATTTTCTCCTTGCGATATCTGTGTAACATCATAAAAGAAACTATTTTAGTTTTTAAATTCTGAAACCTTCGAGTTTAAAATATGAATATTTTTGAAGTGGTGTTGGGAGCTGAAGCATGAGTTAGTATAATATAATGACACTTGATCAACGTGATTATATTACAGTAAGTCATGCTGAGTTTCTAATAGAACTTGATAAAGGTTCACAGATCACACCCTCATCATGAACCATGTTACATAACTCTTTCATTCTATTTAACCTCTAAACATATCAAGAAAATATTTTTCTTGATGATTCGGTCTTTTCCGGATATTCTGGTAATTTGAAAAATCAAGATCATGCCATTACGATTACCTTTTCATAACATTAATTATGTTCATCCGAAACTTCATACCTACAAATTCTGGACCATTATCCGCTTGACTTAAGGTCGGGAAGAGAAATTGAAAGCATGGAGCTCTGAAATATAAAGGAGAATATAAGCCCGATAACAACCCCGAAATTTACAAACCGTGTATATCAATGCGTATAGCAATATAAAGATACGGGAGAATGAAAAACACTATAATCCCAAGGTAATGGTAGAAGAAAATAACTTCCTCTGGTGGTAGATGAAAAAGAAGAATGACAGATATGAAAGTTAGGAGTATATCAAGAATCAGAACTGGATGAAGCATTTCACAATCTTTTGGAAGTATGAAATAAGGAAGAAGATTATAGGAGTGGTGAAAATAAATGGAACAGAATTTATAGCGAAATATCAGACATAGCAATCGAGGCAGATTACGTATTTAATCAAAACAAATCTCAATTTCCTTAAATTTCGAAGAATCAAATCTTATTCAGATATGAAGTGTGACGATCGGTCCAAATCCATATGGACGAACACGTCATTCATTGATTTCATTGCGAGGTATTTGACCTCTATGATACGTTTTGTAAACATTGCATTCTTTTGAAAAGGCACACCATAAATGAATATTTAAATCAAAGGTTTTCGACATCTAATGATTTCTACATATAGACAATCACCATAAATAATAGTTTACAACAGTACTTCCATTGACCATGCAGTCAAAATAAGATACATGGTGATGATTTGGTGAATGCAACGTTTCCTTGAAAAATATGTCATGCAAGACTCCATGCACATAGCTTGTCTAACATCTAAGCAAACAGCGGAAGACTTCTAGGAAACCTGAGAATAAACATGCTAACAAGTGTCAACACAAAGGTTGGTGAGTTCATAGTTTTAGTGTTTCGTATAATCTGTATATAAAAGTGGATCACAAGATTTTAGTTGTTTCATCCAGAAATGTTTATCAATAGATTATATAAAAGTGGATCACAAGATTTCAGTTGTTTCATCCAGAAATGTTTATCAATAGATTATATAAAAGTGGATCACAAGATTTCAGTTGTTTCATCCAGAAACATTTATCAAAATATTCTACGAAATTGAGCACCCTGGTAACTAAACTTTAACGTATATATAATTTGTACCCTTTATATAATCATCTTAATAATACACGCAAACCAACGTGTACGCTTCTCAAATAGCATACGTCCGTTAAAAGGCTAGTGCTCTAGCTCGGACGGGGATATCAAGCCCTATGGATCCATATATAACTACTCGCGCCCACCAGTTCTTATAACCGGCAGTTACTAGTTACCAAAGCTAAGGGATTTTCGGTTTAAACTCAGTGTAGAATTTAGTATGTACTTGTATCCATTGCGTTTAAAATAAAGTGCATGTATTCCCAGCCCAAAAATATAGATTGCAAAAGCAATTAAAAAGGGAGCAATGAAACTCACGCATATAAATATTGTATATCGGTTAATAAAGCATTTGCATGTATTCTCAGCCCAAAAATATATGTAAAAAGGGATCAAATGAACTCACACAAAATCAGTTTTAGTATTTGTATCCATTTAGTAAAACAGTTTATAAAACTGCGCATGTATTCTCAGTCCCAAAAATATATATAAAAGGGGAGTAATGAAACTCACTCAAATTAGTTTTAGTTTTTGTATTCATTTTATAAAACAGCGCATGTATTCTCAGTCCCAAAAATATATATAAAAAGGGAGTAATGAAACTCACTCAAATTAGTTTTAGTTTTTGTATTCATTTTATAAAACAGCGCATGTATTCTCAGTCCCAAAAATATATATAAAAAGGGAGTAATGAAACTCACTCAAATTAGTTTTAGTTTTTGTATTCATTTTATAAAACAGCGCATGTATTCTCAGTCCCAAAAATATATATAAAAAGGGAGTAATGAAACTCACTCAAATTAGTTTTAGTTTTTGTATTCATTTTATAAAACAGCGCATGTATTCTCAGTCCCAAAAATATATATAAAAAGGGAGTAATGAAACTCACTGTTTAATATTGATATACAATATTGCAGGAAAGCACGTAGACGCATCGGAGATGATAAACACGAGGTTTGATTCACAAAAAATATACCCCCGAACATTACCCATAACCTCCTTGGCAATAACCCATAATTTTCCTTAGCTCTAGCTCGCTCGGAAACTCGTTTTGAAAATTACTTGGACAGTACTCCGTCGTAATATTTTATGTACATTATTATTTTTTTTATCGCAAAAATAATAATACTAATAATAAGATTAATAAGATTAATAATAATCTTAATAATAATAATAATAATAATAATAATAATAATAATAAATATTATACGGAGTAATATATATTTGTGTATGTGTGTTTGATTTTTCATACGAGCAAAACACCTGAATTTATAGTACCTGGCCTGGAATCTGGAGTCATGCGACTCGCATGAGGACCAGGGACAGCTCACATTGTTTTGGCTCCTAGCTTGTCGACATAATATAAAATAAATATAAATATATAAATAATTAATATAATTATTTATATATTATATTTTATTCTTGTGCATAGTAGACTAGATATTTTTGTTCCGATAAGTCGTACGTCATCACTCAACTTATGTCCCGGTTCCGGTTTCTCGAACGCATTTTCGTACGCTTAGAAAACTTGCATTTTACATTTCGTGACACGTACCTTTGTCAAAATATAGCCTTAAATTATCCCTTAATTATATCACTCAAAGTGTATCTTAAACTTTCGAGTGTTTTGGTCATTTACTTCTATAAATCATCGTCTCGCTATTTGTTAAAACACATTTTTATAATAGTGTTTTACTGTAGCAAAGTTACTGTAGCAAAGTCAAATTTTACTGTAGCAATTCACTGTAGCAAAGTCAATTTCACTGTAGCAAATAGTGATTTTCGAAAACACTGTAGCATTTTGAGTAATGTGGCAATTTGAAAACACTGTAACAAATTAGTGTTTAACTGGTTCATCTTAAACGCTTTAGTTAACTTAACTAAATATCAATTGAATCAATAAACGAATGTTACTATCGTTTATTATATATATGTATATATCTTTTTAATATACATAAATCAGTTTTTAAATACACATTGGAAGTTATTTATAAATAAATTTTAATAATAAATATTTCAACTTATCATATACATTCGAATAGATGTTTAAACCAATAAGTTTAATGTACGGTATCAAACAATTAATACATTGTTACCTTTTCATGTTATAGTATATATGTATCTATTTACATATAATTGTTCTCGAATCGTCGAAAATAAACGAAGGGTATTTAAATATATAAAAGTAGTTCAAAAATTTTGAGATTCAGTTTTACAGACTTTGCTTATCGTGTCGAAAATGTTAATCATACAAAGATTAAGTTTAAATTTGGTCAGAAATTTCCGGGTCATCACATGAAGATTTTCTATTCCATAAATTCCAGAATTTCCACCATGACTACGTCAGAAGTTAAGATAAACCGTTATTCCCTCATTTCACTCTTTTACAATAACTTATCGCATATGCTTCGAGTAATTGGATTGTTTTATCCATTTTATTCAACGGTGATAAAATTCTATTTATCAACTCATATTCATCATGAAAACATTTTTAGTGTTAGCCATGACGACCTCACTCAAATTTCGGGACGAAATTTCTTTAACAGGTAGGTACTGTGATGACCCGAAAATTTCTGACCAAATTTAAACTTTATCTTTAAATGATTTAATGTTTTTGACACGATAAGCATATTCTGTAATGTTGAGTCTCAAAGTTTTGGAACTATATTCATGTAATCAATTATTCTTTGACTGTTCTCGAAGATTCACGAACAATATATATATATATAACTTAATGTGCATATATATATATATATATATATATATATATATATATATATATATATATATATATATATATATATATATATATATACATGATTTCAAGTTATTTAGTAAACGATAGTAACATTCGATTATTGATTTGATTGATATTTAGATAAGTTAACTAAAACGTTTAAGATGAACCAGTAAAACACTAATTTGGTACAGTATTTTCGAATTGCTACAGTACCCGAAAAGCTACAGTGTTTTCGAAAATCACTATTTGCTACAGTAAAAAAACTTTGCTGCATTAACTTTGCTACAGTATAACACTATTTCAAAATGAAAATGTATATGTATATAGTACGAGACGATGATTTATCGAAGTAAATGACCAAAACACTCAAGTGTATAAGTTACAATTCTAGTGATATAGTTTATTGATAATTTAAGACTATATTTTGACAAAGGTACGAGTTACGAAACGAAAAATACAAGTTTTCTCAGCGTACGAAGGGACATTCGAAAAATCGAAACCGGGACATAAGTCGCGTGATGACGTACGACTTATCGGAACAAAAATTACAAGTCAACTATGCACGTGAATTTAATATAATATATAATTAATTATATAAATTATATATTATAAATATAAATTAAATAATATGTCGACAAATAACGGGACAAAAATCATTGTGAGCTGTAAATCCATCTCATGCGATCGCATGGGAAATGGTCTTGGAGGCCATGCGATCGCATGGCAGCCCTGTCCAGGCCACATCTATAAAAGCTCGAATTATGGCTCAGTTACATATCATTCATCTATCTATCTGTATTACTATATTACTCCGTAATTATTATTAATTATTTATATTATTATTAATAAAGATTATTATTATTAATATTATTAGGATTAATATTATTATTATTAATCTTATTATTATTATTAGAATATACATAAAATATTACGACGAAGCCATGAGCGGGTCACTTTTGAAATGGGTTTTCGAGCGGGATAAAGCTAAGGAAATTATGGGTTATAGCTATGGAGGTTATGGGTAATATTCATGGGTATTGTTTGCAAATCAAACTTAGTGTTTATCACCTCTGTTACGTCTACGTACTTTCCTGCAATATTGAATCACAATATTGATACGTGAGCATTCATATCTTATCTTTTATATAATTAATTGTGTATCCATGTCTAGTGCTCGAATGTATATGTATTTAGGCATGCTTGTATGCTAAATTTCGTCGTAAAACAGTTTATGATGAATCACAAATTAAATACATATATTACTAATAAAAGGTATATGATATGCATGTTTTTGGAAAGCTGGCGAAAAATCAATAACTTTTCATTTAGATATCGAATAGTTTCGATGAACGGATTAAAAGATATGATCAATCGAATTATGATTGACATTAATTGAAATTGTTTTTGAATCTGCAATTAAGATTTAAACAACTTGTTTGTAAGATTGATAAATTGGATTTTTGAATATTACCAGCTGAGTAAATGAACCTTATATAAGGCACGTCTCGTTTTGTTGAACTATTGTCAAAATTGACTTTTTGAAACGAATTTGGATAACTTTTGTATGTCGATCTAGAGCATTAGGATTGTGATACACTATGACCTGACCTAGCTTGATAGATAATTATTGACCAACATATGTTCTCTAGGTTGAGATCTACGGTTATTTGGTATTCCAAGTTTCGGTAACATTTCGGTGAACGACTTTATGTACTGCTAAGGTGAGTTTCATTTGCTCCCTTTTTAAATGATTTTGCAATATATATTTTTGGGCTGAGAATACATGCACTTTATTTTAAAAACAATGGACACAAGTACATACTAAATTCTATACTGAGTTTGAACCGAAAATCCCTTAGCTTTGGTAACTAGTAACTGCCGGTTATAAGAACTGGTGGGCGCGAGTAGTAGTATATGGATCCATTGGGCTTGATATCCCCGTCCGAGCTAGAGCACTAGCCTTTTAACGAACGTATGCTATTTGAGAAGCGTACACGTTAGTTTGCATGTATTATTAAGATGATTATACAAAGGGTATAAATTATATATAAATTAAGTTTTGTTACCAGGGTGCTCAATTTCGTAGAATATTTTGATAAACATTTCTGGATGAAATAACTGAAATCTTGTGATCCACCTTTATGTACAGATTATGCAAAACATTAAAACTATGAACTCACCAATCTTTGTGTTGACACTTATTAGCATGTTTATTCTCAGGTTCCCTAGAAGTCTTCCGCTGTTTGCTTATATGTTAGACAAGCTATGTGCATGGAGTCTTACATGGCATATTTATCAAGAAAACGTTGCATTCACCAAATCATCACCATGTATCTTATTTTGACTGCATTGTCAATGGAAGTACTATTGTAAACTATTATTTACGGTGATTGTCTATATGTAGAAATCATCAAATGTCGAAAACCTTTAATTTAAATATTCATTTATGGTGTGCCTTTTCAAAAGAATGCAATGTTTACAAAACGTATCATATAGAGGTCAAATACCTCGC
The DNA here is from genome assembly GCF_046630445.1 of Rutidosis leptorrhynchoides. Taxonomy (NCBI): domain Eukaryota; kingdom Viridiplantae; phylum Streptophyta; class Magnoliopsida; order Asterales; family Asteraceae; genus Rutidosis; species Rutidosis leptorrhynchoides. The sequence continues at coordinate 349,715,631 of NC_092342.1, read as the reverse complement.
AATGAAATCGATGAATGACGTGTTCATATGGATTTGGAGCGATCGTCACAAGTTAGAAGGATTAACTTTGTTTGCGAACAAGTTTAGAATTAACTAAACTATGTTCTAGTGATTACAAGTTATAATCTTCGAATAAGATAGTTTTATATATGAATCGAATGATGTTAAGAACACCATTACTACCTCAATTATAGTAGGTAAACCTACTGTAAATGATGAGAAAATAACTTGAGCTTCAAAGGATCTTTGATGGCTTGGGAGTTCTTGAAGTAGAATCATGACATGAAAACAAGTTCAAGTAAGATTACTACTCGAATTAAGATAGTTATAGTTATAGAAATTGAATCAAAGCTTGAATATGAATATTACCTTGAATTAGAAAGATAACCTACTGTAAATAACAAAGGTTTCTTGATCTTAGATGATTGATTGGAATAGATTAGAAAGCTTGGAAGTAGACTTGCAAACTTGAAAGTGTTCTTGAAGTTTTCTTGAGTAGTTGTTTTGTAAGTTGATTTAGGTTTGGATTTTTGAGCTAGATTGATGTAGATTTTGATGAAGATGATGAAGAACACTTAGAACATCAAGAGAGAATAAGAGAGAGATGTGTTTGATGCATGAAAGTTTAAAAAATGAAAGTGTATGTGTGTGTGTATGATTTCGTGAATGGCTAGTCCATATAAGCAAGTTGTAATTTGATTTTTAGTGTAATAATTCATGCTAGTTGCCAAATGATGGTTCCATATGTTTGTTGACTAAATGAGGGCTGCTAACAGCTGATCATTGAACTGTATATACCAATAGTATATACATCTAGGAGCTGGGTATTGTACAGTACGAATACGGTTGCATACGAGTAGAATTGTTGATGAAAATGAATGAGAATGTAATTGTAAGCATTTTTGTTAAGTAGAAGTACTTTGATATGTGTCATGAAGTCTTTAAAAAGTGTAATAATACATCTTAATACACTACATGTATATGCATTTTAACTGAGTCGTTAAGTCATCGTTAGTCGTTACATGTACATGTTGTTTCGGAACCTTTAAGTTAACGATTTCGTTAAATGTAATTAATTCCATTGTTATTATATCTAATGAGATGTTAATTTGTTACATTATCATGATAACATGATGTACTAATATATCTTAATATGATATATATATATATATATATATATATATATATATATATATATATATATATATATATATATATATATATATATATTAAGACATTATTACAACGATAATCGATACGTATAGATATCGTTTTGAATTTCTTAAGTTAGTAGTCTTGTTTTATGTGTAAAGTTCATTGTTAATATACATAATGAGATACTTAATTATCATTTCATCATGTTAAACATATATATATATATATATATATATATATATATATATATATATATATATATATATATATATATATATATATATATATATATATATATATATATATATATATATATAATATCATGTCATATACAAGTTATAACGTTCGTGAATCATCAGACAAACTGGGTGGTCAAACGTTAACACAAAATCCATTTCAGTTAATCAAGTCTTAGCAAGTTTGATTGCTTAACATGTTGGAAACATTTATTCATGTAAATATTAATCTCATATAATATATAATCATGGAAAAGTTCGGGTCACTACGACTATTAGGGTTTTCTAGACAAAAAATCGATTTTTCGATCAATTTTCAATGAAAAGCTCTAAACCAGAACGTAAAACACAACTGTAATGACTCTAGAAACACTTTTTAACACAGAAAACACAAACTATAATGTAATAAAAAGGATTAAACGTTTAAAACAAAAATAACACCAAAAACACAAACTTTTTGACCCAAAAACGATTTAGATCAAGCAAACCATAGACTCCAGCTCTGATACCACTTTGTAGACGAAGATTTACGGATCTTAGGTCTCTTGCTAACAATCCTAGAGGAGGAATACACTAGAATTGGGTTAAACCGAGATATGGTTCGTATCGGAATCGATTAGATCAAACCTAGAGTGTATACTAGATTAGATCGATACCTAAACGAAGTATGTTGGTGGTATAAGGTGTTAGGGTTCAGGAGAAACGAAAACCAGTTGACTAAAGTAATTGGAATGTGCAACCCTACAAAGGAGAAATAAACCCGTATATATACTAGGTATCAGACACACTCGGTCAAGTGTGTCTCTCAGTCGGTCGACTGTCTCACACAGTCGGTCGAGTGTGTGGACACACTCGGTCGACTGTGTATATTTATTAACATATTGATCATTTAAATAATAAAGCACACACAAATACAAACGTAATCAATAGTCACACGTAATAGTTATTACATAACCGAATGTATAAAACGTAGAAATAATCTACGGCTGAGATTCATGCACCAACAAATTGATATCTCACTTTTTGTAGAAAGCGAATAGTAACATTATTAACAAATTTAGGGTATATGTATAATATAATATAATATAATATAATATAATATAATACTCTCTATTAAAATTATGTTATCTGTATAAAAAATACTATGAATGCATCAAGTGTATTAACAGTTTAAAAAGCAACTAGTGAAATGACCCGTGGAATCACAAGTTTATTTAAATGAAAATGTTTAATGATATATTTTATGTATTAAGTGAATATAAATGTTAAAGCCATTTAGTTTAATGATCCGTGAAATCACGAATTTTGACTAAGAAACTTGTCGTTGTTTTTACTAAAATATTGATGTACTTAACTTGATCAATATAAATAAACTACATTCATTCTCCCACCATCCTCTTCCAATTTTTATCACAGTTACTATTTTTCTTATTATAAAAACTTACATTATAACTTTTTATTGAGACATGTATTTCGCATATATATATATATATATATATATATATATATATATATATATATATATATATATATATATATATATATATATATATATATATATATATATATATATATATATATATATATATATATATATATATATATATATACATATATATATATATAACGTAATTAATCTCATAAAGAGAACTCATATTTAAATAATAATAATAATAATAATATAATAATAATAACTATTATAATTGTAATTATAATAATAAATAATAATAATAATAATAAAATTTACTTAAAAATTAAGTATTTATATTTTTAATAATAATCATTAGTAATAACAAATACCTCTTAAAAGTTTTTTAAAAATTAAAATAAAATTATTATATAAAGGTTATACAATACGCTTCAAAGTTTATATATGTATTAATAGAGTGTTGACGAAGAATTACAAAGTTGCTCATCTGTTGAATCTTCTATTGGTGTACCTAAGGAGAGTTCTGATTATCTTAAAGAGTTTGTTGGTGTTAATCTGGGTGATCATTCGGGTCAGTGTACAGAACAGTCGAAAGTAAATGCGTCGGGTAGTGAGTCGATTGTTAAGCCGGATGTACCTGACAATGGTGGTAATGATAACAGCACGAGTCATTCTTTCCCGCCAGGTTTTACAGAAGAACATAACAAGAGGTTGGGGAGACAGACTTCAGGCCAATCCGTTACTTGTAATACTCCATTTATGGTGTTCAATCAAGATCAGTTGGCCAAGGCACATGCAGTCTCGTTTGGAAGTAGTGATGACATTTTCGGAATTAGTAATCTTATGGGTTATAATATTGATGGTTGTAACGAGATAAAGAAACGCGTTCATGATTTTAATAGTTTTAAATGAAGATTCTATGTCTAAATAGTTGCGGTTCGGAAGTTTTCGTTAAAAGAAAATGGATAAAGGATATATGCGTGTCGTCAAAAATTCAATTCTTGGCTATTCAAGAGTCAAAAATGTCTCGGTTAAACATGTTTCGTTTGAAATCGTTAAGGGGTAATGTTAATTTTGATTACGAGTTACGTTTTTCTTGTGGTTTTTCGGGGGGTATAGTGTCCTTATGGGATCCAAATTCCTTTTCAAAAAAAGATTTATGGTGTGACGATAATTTTGTTATAGTTAAAGGTATGTGGTTGCGCGAGAACATTGAAGTGTTTATGGTTAACGTTTATGCTCCTCAATCTATCCAGGATAAAGTTGTTCTTTGGAACAAGTTATCGGATTTTTATTCATCACATTCGGGTTATTATATATTTATGGGCGATTGGAATTCTGTTAGGTGTCATGAAGACAGATGTGGATCCGAATTTTGTTCTCGTGATACTCAAGTTTTTAATGATTTTATTGATCTTAATGACTTATATGAGGTTCCTTTAGGTGGAGTTCGTTTTACTTATCGTAATAAAGCTAACAATAAGATGAGTAAACTTGATAGATTTTTTGTTTCATCTAATTTACTTAATGTTGTTAATGATTTTAAAGGAAACGTTTTACCTCGAGGCTATTCCGATCATGCTCCGATCATGTTATTTCGGGACAAGATTGATTTTGGGCCGACATATTTCAAAATTTTTGATTCGTGGTTTGCTAGACCTGACTTTGGTGACGTGGTTAGATCATCCTGGTTAACGATCAACGTGGATAAAGATCTGGATATCATTGCTAAGTTCCGACTTCTTAAAGCTCACTTAAAAGGGTGGATTCATTCAGCTAGATCAAATGAAGCAAGCCGAATGAAACAATTAACTCAGCAGATTAACGACATTGACGTTCTTATTGATGAGTGTTCAGCTTCCCCGGATCAAATTGAGTTAAGGAACAAGCTTTTTAATGAACATGAAGAGCTAGCCAAATTTGATACGTATGATTTGTTACAAAAATCTAGAATAAAATGGGACGTTGAGGGAGACGAGAATTCCAAATTCTTTCATGTAAACTTGAAACATAAGCGAAGTATTCAACAGATTCAAGGATTGATGGCTGATGGCGTGTGGGAGGCCGATCCTCATACTATCAAAAATAAGTTTTTTGAATTTTATAAAAGGAAATTTGATGCTCATGATTCTGGTGCTTCCTTCGGTTCGGTTGATCCGAACTACATTTTATCAGAGGATGGGGCTCGTCTTTTGGAAACCGATGTTGATGACTTAGAAATTAAACGTGCGGTGTGGGATTGTGGGAGTTCTAAAACTCCCGGTCCTGACGGTATCTCTTTTTGATTCATTAAATATTTTTGGGATATTTTTCACTTTGATGTTTGCAGGGACATTCGTTTGTTTTTTACAAATTTGGTTATGCCTCAAGGTGCAAAATCTGCTCTTTTCGCTTTGATTCCGTAAATTCAGAACCCGGTGCTCATCACAGACTTTCGCCCTATTTCGTTGGTGGGATTCTTTTATAAGATTGTTTCGAAAATCATTACGAATCGTTTGTCTTGGGTCATAGATAAATTAATTAGTCCGGTTCAATCGGCGTTTATTTCGGGACGTCAGATTTTAGACGGGCCCATGATGTTATCCGAGATTATAGCTTGGTATAAAAAAACCAAGAAAAAGATGTTATTATTCAAGGTTGATTTCGAAAAGGCGTATGATTCGGTCAATTGGGGCTACATTATGTTTATGTTATCTTCAATGGGTTTCGGCAAGAAATGGTGTAGTTGGATTATGGGGTGCCTTATAAATGCTAAAACTTCAGTTCTTGTTAACGGAAGTCCTACCCAAGAGTTTGATATTAAACGGGGTCTTCGACAAGGTGACTCGTTAAGCCCGTTTCTTATTCATGATCGTTATGGAAGGTCTTCACTTAGCTTTTAAGCGAGCTATGGAGACTAATCTGATTCGTGGTATTAAAGTGGGTTCGGATGGTTTTTGTCTCTCTCATTTTATTTACGCGGATGATGTTATCATTTTTTCGGATTGGAATTTACGGGAGTTGAATCGAATTCTTGTTATTCTTGAAGTTTTTTATTTAGTTTCGGGGTTACGTATTAACGTATCGAAATCCCATATTTTTGGTATTGGGGTTGATAATATTGAGATTGATTCATTTGCTACGGCTACGGGAGCTAGAGCAGGTACGTTACCGACTAATTACCTAGGAATTTCCATTGGTGCTAATATGAAATTAATCAAAAATTGGGATTCCTTGGTTGACAAGTTTCGAGTAAAACTTTCTTCATGGAAGGCAAGTTTAATTTCATCAGGTGGAAGATTGACTTTGGTTAAATCTGTAATGGGAAGTCTCTGGATTTATTTTTTATCCATTTTTAAATGCCCCGAAAAGGTTTTGAAAACCCTTGAAGCGATTCGTGCTAGATTTTTTTGGGGTGGCAATAATTCCGTAAAAAAGATGGCGTGGGTTAATTGGGATCTTATTTTATCTTCTTTTGATCGCGGAGGTTTAAATGTTGGAAGTCTTAAGGCTTCCAACATTGCGCTTCTTTTAAAATGGCGTTGGAGGTATCATAATAATCCGAATGATCTATGGGTTAAAGTTATTAAATCTGTCCATGGCCCGTCTTTTTTCAGCACATGTTCTTCGACTGCTTCGGTTTGGTCTGCAGTTGTGCAGTCGAGCTGCAGTACATTCGAGAAGGGCCTGCTTCCTACTGATGCTTTTAAACTGAATGTAGGGTCAGGTTCTAAGATTCATTTTTGGCACGATACGTGGTGTGGTGATACGCCTTTATCGGTTAGATTTAATCGTTTGTTTCATTTGGATATCAATAAGGAGTGTTTTATTGCTGATAAATGGTGCAATGATACTTGGTTTTGGTCTTGGTCGAGGGATCCCACTCATGGTAGAAACAAGCTTGCGTTTGATGAGCTTTTATCGGTGATTAATCATGTTGTCCCGAATGAGAATGAAGATCGGAGGGAGTTTTCGTTATCTTCTGATGGTAATTTTTATGTTAAGGTTGTCCGAAATCATGTGGATCAAGCCTTGCTTCCGTTATCGAATTTATCTACTTGTTGGTTCAAATTCTTACCTCGCAAGGTTAATATTTTTCTTTGGAGGTTACGCCTTAATTCGTTACCAGTTCGTTGGAATCTTTCTGCTAAAGACATAGACATTAATACTATTGTGTGTCCCATTTGCAATAATGGTATTGAAACGCAAGACCATGTTTTCTTTGATTGTTCGTTGGCAAAAGATATTTGGTGCAGGTTACGGGTTTGGCTCAATTGTTCTATGCCGGTGTTTTCTTCATGGGATACCTTCATCGAATGGATCGAGGGTGTTCGGTTACCGACCACGAGCAAGAGGAGAATTATCGCTTCTGTGGTGACGTTATTATGGTCTTTATGGAGGTTCAGGAACGGTCTAATTTTCAACGATGCTTTTTGTTCTAGAAGTTATCTTTTTGATTTTATTAGATTAATTGCTTATCGTTGGATTAAAAATAGGGGCCATTTAGTTTCTAATTGGAACTTATGGCTCGCTTGTCCTTTGTAATTCTCTCTTAGTGCCTTGCTAGGGAGCGTTTTGTTTCATTTATAAAATTTCATTTTTTGGCCGTTAAAAAAAAAATAATAGAGTGTTTTGTATTAGATTGTATAATTTGTTTTAAAATTTGTACATATGATCATGGAGGTGTTTTATTATAAAGTTGTACATAATGTTTCAAATATTGTACATATGATCATGAGGGTGTTTATCAAAATGTTATACATATTGCTTCATAAATTATACAATTAATATATTAATGTTTTTATTAAATATAATTAATTATCTTAATAACATCATCACGAGGGCTTAGAATTTTCGATTTATTTTTAAATTTTTTTAAGCTTAAATAATTCTTATTTATGACATCATCATTATGGAGATTTAATAGAAACTATAGATAGATAGATATCATTTTTTCTTTTCACGCTATCCGGTTAAGATGAATAATATACTTCGGAATTTTTTACACAAATATATGTAGTTTATTAGCTAGATTATTCCGTGTTTCCGATCACTTTTATCCTGCCACAACAATATGAAAAGACATACATAAATTGTATGTGTAACTATGCTATACTTTTCAATATAAAAATTAATAATCGAGAAATACGATATATGAGTACCTATCACTCAAACTTTTTAATATACAATTATACGTATACATAAATGACATGATGATGTGACATAAAATCATAATTGAATGCTTTAATATCTAAACGATCAATGATAATTCGTGGATTAGTAATAATAAACTTTTTGTTTAAAAGGTAAGTTGTCGTCATCACCCAGAGGGGTATTAACCACTTTCACGATCATTTGTCACGCACACACGCGTTTTCAGAAGAAACTCAAATTGCATCGCAGGAACTCAATCCTTAAATCATCCCGAGGGGCAGGAGGATAGAGTTTGAATCCTGAATAGATTCGGAAGAAAACCTCCCTCGAGTTTAATCCGGAGCTTCATATTTCAAGCAAATTAATGATTACTTAATAGAATGAGTTGAACGAGACTTGAACTCATGTATATTAATTAAGAGGGTGAGTTGGGTAGGGCTCCTCAACCTGAGCCCCAAACATAAAAAATAGAGATACCACTTGGTTAGAAGTGCGGTCTTACTAGTAATAACAACTTATCAAGCGCTAGGTGCTTTTATTTTAATTTGAATTTTTGTTTTATAAAATATATTTACCTATATACTAAATCACGTAAACGCCTTGCACAGTATAACAGTACCATCTACAGTATAACAGTAACTTTTTTTTTAAGGCTTCATCGACGTTCAGGCCAGAAGCTACTGGCGACTCTTCCATCGCCACCATCTCCCTTACCATCTCCATCGCCATCACCGTCAACATCAACATCGCAACCACTATCATCGTATCCCGTCGTCTCTTTCCCCTATTTATTCATTGAAGAACAACTGCTTTATTTTGATTTCGATCTCAAACACCAAGGGTAATCCTCGCCATCATCATCGTCATTATTTGTTTGCTGGATTCTATTGTTTTAGGGTTGAACCAAATTGGATGCGAAGCCTAATTTCTGGCTTCGATTGCACCAAATAAAATTAGGGTTTTCAAAAAGAAATTAGGGTTCATTCTTTCATGTCGTTCCTTGGTCGCTACATGTTTTATCTGGTATGTGTATGTTGATTTCACTATCATTTTTTTTTACTTTAATATGTGGTTACACAATTTTTTTTTCAATTGTATGGGTCTGATGTTATTAATGACGGTATTAGATGTTCGTCTATCTTGATACCTTGCTCATATATATGTCAAAGTCTTAAAGCAAACTAATAATCATTATCGTTGCTGGATTATAAATTTATCTTTTGTAGTGAACATTTGGTTATTTTAAATTCGTTGTTGTTTTCATACCCTTCATTGCCTTAATTTTTTTTTTTTTCATTGTTGTGTTTAAGAACTCTCTGCTTCAAGGTTCTTAAGGTATGTGTTTTTTGTATCCTGCCAGAATTTTTTTAACTTGCTATTTTGTGACTTTAATTTTGATGGTGATACTGATGTTGGTGTGCAGTTTTAAATGCATTTGAGGATGTGTAAGTTGTTTTACCTTATTGCAGTTAGTAAATATTAAGGTAGTGACTAGAAAAGAACAAAGGATATATAGTTGTTGTCTGAGTGTATTTGTGGCCAATGTATCTTTAGATTTGACGTGTTGCATAGTAAGTGCTTCTTAGTAGTTGCAAAGTATTAGAGCCAACAATAATATACACCACTGTAAGTCTAGATTCAAGTTTTATCAAATAGCTAGAATAAAGATTAAAGAGTATGAGGTACTTGGTCTCTTTACCAATCTATTTGTCTACTATTATATGATTGAAAGAAATAATAAGACACCTTTAATTAACGAATGTAATTGAACCTGTTATTATTTGACCCTTTTTTTTTTCCTTGCAGTGCATTTGTTGGCTCGAAATATCATTTTCTTATGTCCGCTCGATTGTATGGTAGTGAAGGTGTAAATGGAAGTTATGGTTGTATCGACGGTAGCTGTGATGATTTTTAAGGGATATCTATGATCCCTCCCGTTTCTTGGCGAGGCAACACACGGAAGGCATATAATCAATGCAACCGTTTGTGTTTGCAGCCATGGCGGGTTTTGGGAATTCGTTTGTCCATATTTTCATATATGAGCCTAACCAGAGGCACCTGCTACTCACACTGTTCATCTATGTGTTATCTGATTTTGGTTTGCTTTTACGAGCTCTGCTGCCATCCTCGGGCATGGCAGCCATTCTGTGAAGTTTGGCTGCAGCTCTTTGAATATGGTGGCGTTTCTTTTTGTAGACAACTGAAATAAAAGTATGATGTTATCTACACCCGTTGATAACGACGACCGAGGTTCATATAGAAAAGGTTTAGAAATGAAGGATGTGATGTTGAATATGTAAGACTTCAGTTGAGCAATGAGAGAATGTGTTCGTATTTTGGCGAGGCAATCTAAAGTTTGCAGCCATGGCGACTCATATTTTCTTGCTTGATTTTAGATTTCGATATGAGCCTCATTTTTTCTTTAAGTAACTATTATGTTTACTACCATGTGGGTTCGCCAAATCTTCGCCAAAGCTTGCAGCCCCTATTACCTAAGAGTCAATTATCGATCCATTATTTTCACTTGAAGTTTGTGGAAATGCAAAAGGTATGATCTTTTATGTTTTGAGTCTGGTCTCATGAATAATCTCTTACTTATTTGATTTATTTGGTGAATGAATTTCAGCTGTTGTGTTAGATTTGGTTGGTGATGATATTTAACATCCAAACTTATAAATTTTATTTGTCTTGAGGAGTTATCCAAACTATGGCTTTGCAAAATTCGTGGTTTTTGTCTGGCTGATTTCTGCCCTTTTGGGTTTGACTCTATTATTTGATGTGATTGCAACGAATTGTTAGTCTTGGCGATGACCAGGTAAATGTTTTGTGTAGGTTGATTGATGAAATTTGTTTATTTATTTTTTTCCTGTCATTGCCATTGTATATGTCTGATGTTGTGAGTTTCGTTGTCAGTTTCCTTTGCATTGAAACTGCTATTCCAGTCTTGCGTGTTTATAATTGTGATTCGAGAAGTATATATCGAGTTTGTGATGATGATTTCTGTCAGCCGAGAAGTATAAGGAGACAGGTTATTGCCTTCTGCCAATTCTTTACTTAATTTAACAATTGTTTTAGTCAGCCAATGGATTTTGCTGTTTTGTAATCTTCATCTTCTTTGTTTTATGAGATGGAAGCATCTTCAAGGGCTGTCTACTGGTATTAGTTTACTATACTTTTGATTTGTAGTTTAGTTTTATTCAGTTAAAATGTACACATTGACAGTGTGATTCTGTTGATGCTTTGGAATGAGCAACCAACCAACTTTGACTTTGGAGCATATGAATCTTTTCCAAAATCAACAATTATTGCTGTGAGTTCATGTTGGGTCAAAAAATTCCAAGGTACGTTTGAATTATTATATATACTTATACACTGATTAACATATAAAGTACTAAATTGCACAAGCCTTTACCACACAAATGCATAAAACAAAAAACTTCATACTAACACATTAGATATATTTTCATTTACCTCAGTAGACTAATTATCATAACTGTGACAAACAACCTACTAAAAACATACAAACCTTACTATAATATATATGTAGTATCAAAAAACCAATAAATACAGATAACGGTAAGAAAGTTAGAGGTGATTTATATTTGTTAGAGGTGTTTTTAAATTCTTAGAGGTGTTTATATTTGTTCTCTAATTCTATCTTTATTTAATTTTTCCAGCTACAGTTGATAGTACATCTGACATGGGTCATATTTCTACAAATAATACTACTTATCACAGTTGCTCACTTTATAGGTTTACAAGGCTTTTAATTTTATAATAAGTGTACTGCCATTGTCTATTATATTTGTTACGATTGGTAGTTATATGAGTTGAAAGTCACTTTCGATTAATGTGAGATTTGGTAACATAACCATTTAGAATTATATAGATGTTGGATTATATTATGATAGTTGCTATTACTTGTAAGAAGTAACATTAACCAGTAATGAAATGTTGTTATGAAGCTATAAAAATCTTCATAATACAAGTCACTTTTGTACGTCCATATCGGATAAATCAACGTCATACCTATTTGATAATGTAAACATGCACTGCTACATACGAAAAACATAAATGTTTTGGGCTCGATCTGCTACTTTTTTATAAGTCCTACCTTCCATCTAAGAGTTATCTTCATTTTTCTTTTTGTGTTCGGTTTGAGGTTCCCTTGGTTTTTTTAACGTCTCTCTTCGTAGATTTGTGTGTGGATTGCTCCTGTAATTTGTGTGTTGTTTCACGCCTAAACATTATAGGATAGGACTTGGTCGTGCGTTTTAAAATGCAACAAGAATTCATTTGCCACGTTCATTTACAATTCGAATTTGAAGACGCATAGCTGTGGGGTAGTTGCTTTAATAGTTTGTCTATTGCTAACTCATGGGTTCTCTTGAATGTTTCTTACATGTTATTATATGTTGTTATATGCATCTTCTCTTTTGTTACCATGTTTGTTCAGATGTTGTTTAAACTGTGAACCATCTACAGCTTAAACAATCCTACTCGCTTCAGTCACATAATTTATTTATTTATTTTTTATTTTATATATATATATATATATATATATATACATATATATATATATATATACATATATATATATATATATATATATTTTTTTTTTTTTTTTTTTTTGCTTTCTGCATAATACCCACTAAAGCAAGACCCCTTCTACAACTAGAATGAAAACGCTACAGCGACCCTGAGAAGGAAAAATTCAAAAACCATTGCTCTCTGACAGACCTCAAGCAGTGGAACCCAACCGCATATAAGGTAAAACCTAAACAAATAGATCAAATAAAATAGCCATAGTAAACCATACAAATTTTCATGAATGCAGGGTCGTCTATTCGCAAGCGAAAGAAGAATCCAGCTGTGAGAAGAATGTAACCCCGGAAAGCGACAACAACCAATCTAAGAAAACAAAGGAGTTAAGCCAGGAACAAATGCCATTAACCAACACCACATATTTTGTCAATCTGTATAGTTAAATATATGTAACTGGGAACTTTTGGCTCACTGTAGGCACTTTCAATTTGTTAATGTTAACACTATTGGCTCACTTTAGCCACTCCTAATTTGTTAAAACACCAACGGTATCACGAATCAGTTACATGAAAGGCAAACCAAGATGTGCCCGCCGCACCGCGCGGGCCGTTTATAATCTAGTTTATATTTATTTATCGTATCTGCAAATATATATTTGTTCTTCAAAGGTAAATTAGTATTATTGATTAATATTACACATTGCATTAATGAGCAATCTCTTGTTCCATATTTTAATTTGTTACGGGGATCTAGATATATTCGTATGTAAATACTATTTTTCATTAACCTTTTTCAATTTTAATAATGCAACTTTGTTAGGTCGGAGTATTATAAACCGCTTTTCATGAATAATTATATCAACGTGCTAATAAAATCTGAAAGTTAAACAAAGGAGATGTGAAAGGTTGACTTCGAGTGGTTTTTGGAATTTATATATATATATATATATATATATATATATATATATATATATATATATATATATATATATATATATAGAGAGAGAGAGAGGCATTGGTTCATCTACATTGAACCTTAAAATACATTAGAGTAGGATGCCACAACATTTTGACACATGTCCACCTATTTTGAGGGAAGTGTGATGAATTAAAGGTTAATTTAGTCAAATACAAAACAATAATTAGATAAATTTTAAATATCGTAATAATTAAAAGTAGGAATTATATAGAATTTAATTCATGAATTTGTTCTATTATTACGTGAAGTCATCGTGGACATAGTGGTAGTGTTCAGAATCTTGAACATGATAATATTGTTATAGTTTGTTGACCTCATTTTGCATCAACCCATATACTCCGTATAAAATTCTTTTCACACCATCAGCATTAATCACTCTCTGTGTTATAAATATATCAGGTACACAAGCCAACTGTTATCAATGCACAAAGAAAATGTTGTGTATCAATTGTACAAATGATATGGTCTGTATAGATGCACAATCGAAGTGCATAAAATGCATAATCAAAGTGTATATATATATATATAAAAAAAAAAAAGTTGGAGTTGGGTGTATCAAGTGCTTTTATTGTGTGTATCACGTAGTTTTTGTAAGTTGTGCATCAAAGATATTGAGCATCATAAAAGAACCTATGTGTATCAATTTTGCTATCTTTATTTTGCTACATGTATCATAAAATTTATTTGGTCATAGCCTACATGTATGATGTATCATACGCTAGGTTGCGTATTTTTGTTTCCTGTAACCTGATAAGAAGCAACAACCGATACGAGATTGTAGGAAAGAACTTCAAATGACTATGGTGCCCTTGATTGATAATAAATTACAAAAATCATATATTATAATTAATTTTTGAAGATCTTGTGAATCAATGGTTGAGATGACATTTTACTCTTTTTATTTTAAGTAGTTATGTAGGATAACCAAACCCTATATATATATATATATATATATATATATATATATATATATATATATATATTAGTTTTATGAGCTCGTGCATTGCACGATAGTTATATAAATTAGTTTCGATAGTGTTAGTATTGATACTTATCAAATGTATAGTATAATTACAATGAAAAACCCCTTTATTAATGATAACATGAGTATAGAACAATACAACAATCAATAGTTCTAATTCATTGTCGCACATTTTCTTGAACATATAGCGATAAATTTATGAGCCCGTCCATTAAAATACGTGTCCGCAAATGTAAAAAAGGTTTGTTATACTCTAAGTTTATTAAAATCTCATATTTTGTAATTAATATAGATATTTGATTATTTATTTAAATCATGTTATATACCTAAATTTTATTAAAAGTTTATTTATCAATAATGTCGCACAGTTTCTTAAACATATAATGATATGATTATGAATCCGTCCGTTAAAATATGTATTCGCAAATATCAAAAAAAATTGATATACTTTAAGTATATTTAATTATCATATATTGTATTTAATATAGATACTGGATTGCTTAATTAATTTAAGTTATATAACTATATATCATTGAAAGTTTATTTATTTATTTCAAAATATTTCACACATACAAGTGTCGTGGAGTATAATTTATGTTTAAATATAATCTTCTCTACTAGAATGCAGATCTTGTTTACTATTTTTTATGTGTATACCTGATACTAGCTAATAATAATATTGCCACATTTATTATTTAAGTAATTT
The DNA here is from genome assembly GCF_046630445.1 of Rutidosis leptorrhynchoides. Lineage (NCBI taxonomy): Eukaryota > Viridiplantae > Streptophyta > Magnoliopsida > Asterales > Asteraceae > Rutidosis > Rutidosis leptorrhynchoides. The sequence continues at coordinate 349,700,467 of NC_092342.1, read as the reverse complement.
TATTGAATTTAGAATATGAATACTTTCATTATTTAAGAAAATCAATTGATATATGGTAAAAAAATGATAGAATGACATGTGGCAGAATTAATTAGGAGGTAACACATCAGCATAAATGTACGTGCTTTATAATACGTATATATATATATATATATATATATATATATATATATATATATATATATATATATATATATATATATATATATATACATACATAGTCAAAAATTCAAACAAGAGCCATAAAAATGGCGAGAACCTTTTAATTACATGGATTTTCATATGACATGTGAGTAGGTTAATCACATATAAATGTTGATGGAGAGTAAGATTGAAATGATTATATATATATATATATATATATATATATATATATATATATATATATATATATATATATATATATAGTATTAATTAAGAGAGAGGCACTTTTTTAGGGGAAGGTGAAAGTATAATTTATTTTTTATTCTTTCATTTTTTTCATAAAAACATTTTTCCCAATATTAAGAGCACACGAAAATACGAATATTTAAAAAAGACACTTTGTTATAAATGTTATTATTTTGGCGAAAAAATGCTCGAAGGAAAACATTTATTGCAATGAATTTATCATCTATTTCTTCGAGCGTTTTTCTTCCAAAATAATTACATTCATCACGAAGTGTCTTTTTTAAATCTTCATATGTTCACGTAATCTTAATGTCTGAAAAAAAATTCAAAAAAACGGGAAAAAATTACTTCCCCCCACTTCCCTAAAAAAAAAGTGCTTCCCTTTTGATTATAACATTATGTATATATATATATATATATATATATATATATATATATATATATATATATATATATATATATATATATATATATATATATATATATATATATATATATATATATATATATATATATATATATATATATATATATATATATATATATATATATATATATATATATATATATATGTGTGATAGTAGGTGAGTTAGACCGATTGTAGTGCAGCATGATAGCACCCCCATCGCGCCCCCATCGTGCCTCTGTGGGGCGTCATGGGTCAATTTTGTTGCTGGCGTGATGAGTCCATCACCGGAAGGAGTTGCAGGTTAAAAACGCGTATATCCAATCAGTGGTGGGCACGTGGAGGCTTGAAACGACTATATAGCCGTTAAGCAATTTTCAAATTTTTTTTCTTTTATAAATACCACTCTTCCCATTTTAATTTTTCACACACTTTCTTCAATATGCCACTTCTATGCTTACAGAAAATTCAATGGCAAAAGCTCTGTTCAAACTTTTTGATATATGGGATTCGAATGATAAGAACGAATTGAATATTTTACGAGAAATGGCCGAAGAATTAGATGCTGAAGAGGCTGCAGCTGAAGAGGCTGCAAACAATGTACGAGTTCCACAATCTCGTATTTACATTAGTAGAGATCGTGAACTTGCAGGTCAAAACCTACACAAACACTACTTCTAATAGAATCCAATTTATCCTGAAAATAGATTCAGGAGATGTTTTAGAATGAGTAGTAGATTATTTAAGCGTATCGTCAATGATATAATCAATTACGATGTCGATCCATTACCACTTCCTTTTGAATATTTTAAACAAAAAAGTGATGCTCTTGGGCAACAAGGTTTTACTACGATACAGAAATGTACATCAGCGATGCGTCAATTGGCTTACAGTACAACTGCCGACATGTTTGACGAATATTTACAAATGGCTGAAGGAACATCAATTCTCTGTCTCAATAGCTATTGTAAATGTGTTTTGGAACTGTATGTTGATGAATATTTGAGGAAACCAACGAGTAGCGATATAGCTCGTTTGTATAACGCGCACGAAGAAAAACATGGGTTTAGGGGAATGCTTGGAAGCATTGATTGCATGCATTGGAAGTGGAAGAATTATCCAACTGATTAGAAAGGGAAATATACTAGTGGTCATCAAGGTCACCCGACCATAGTTTTTGAAGCAGTTGCTTCTTATGATACATGGATTTTGCATGCATTCTTCGGTGCCGTAGGTGCAAACAACGATGTTAATGTTTTGAATCAATCTTCATTGTTTGATGACATCAAGAATGGAAATGCACCATTTGCTCCATTTACTGTAAATGGAAATGAATATACAAATGGTTATTATTTGGCGAACAGTATTTATACAGATTGGTCAACATTGATGAATGCGTATTCGACCCCAACCGATGATGTGACAACCCGGAAATTTCTGACCAAATTTAAACTTTATTCTTTATATGTTTTCGACACGATAAGCAAAGTCTGTAATTTTGAATCTCAAAAAAATTTTAAACTATGTTCATACATTCATTTAACCTCGACCAAATTCCGACGATTCACGAACCATTATATAAATAAATATGATTATATATATATGTATATATATTATAACTTGAGAATATTAACAAAGTATTAAACGTATAATACTTTACATGAACGTACTTGTTTCAATATGTTTATCGATGAAATTAGAAGATAAGATCAAATGATTGATTTATCAAATACATTGTATGATTACGAGTCTTTGTTGAGAGGTCCACTTTGATTTAGAAAACCTTTCCTTTTTAACGGTATTTGTAAAATGGTAAAGTGAATTACAAGTAAAAACAAACGTGTCAATTAACGGGAACTAGACAAGGGTTAGTGGAGATTCCTAATTCATACCTTACAATAATTTCCTCGTGACTCTAGATAAGTTAAATCATTTAAATTTCATGAAATTTAAATTATGTAGAGTAAATTATTGAGTTAATGGTTGCCAACAAGATAAACCCATTTGACAAGTTACATTAAGATGATTTCATATGTTTATTTATTCATTGGACTTTATATGTAAATCTACTTTCCTATAACGTTTTATGAATTAACAAGGTTTATTTATTGCAACCTTTAAAATAAGTCAAATATAATTAGTTTTGAAAAACTAAAATTTATAATATTTATTTAATTTAGTTTCAAACTTATGAAAACGATTTCAGTAACTGAGTTATTAAAACCTGTTGTTATTAAAAGTAAATTGTTTTATAGAATTAAAAGAATTTAAGCTATATATATATATATATATATATATATATATATATATATATATATATATATATATATATATATATATATATATATATATAGTTTCAAAAACGTAAACGTGATACGACATAATAATTTTCTATTATTTAAATGATTATAAATGAACGTTGAAATATAATTACTTTTGAAAAACTAAATACTATTAAATGAATATTTAGAATTTATATTTCGAAATGAAAATATATTTTACAAAGTAATAAGATATAATAATAACATAAGTTATAAAACGTTTTGTTTTAAAATAATATATTTTGGTAAATAACGAAACATCGATTTACAGAAGCAAATGACCAAAACACTTAAAAGATTAGATTACACTTTGAGTGGGTTAGTTTTCCATTAATTTAAGTCTAATTATTGATAATGGTACACGTTGCGTAACGTAAGATGCTAGTTTTCTAAGCGTACGAAAATGAGTTCGAGAAATCGGAAACGAGACATTAGTCGAACGACAACGTACGAGTTGTCGAAACAAAAATTACAAGTTAACTATGCACGTAAATATAATATAATATATAATTAATTATAAAAATTAAATATATAAATATATATTATATAATAACGAGTGTCGGCAGCCTGATTAAGTGCATTGTGAGCTGGTAAAGGTACCCATGCGATCGCATGGGATTTACCCCTTCAAGCCATGCGATCGTATGGCAGGGTAGGTGAGGAAAACTTCTTTAAAACGTTCGATTTTTGGTTTACGTTTTTCATTTCATTTTCTATCTATCTATCTCTGCACTCTCTATATATATTTAAATTATTATTATTATTATTATTATTATTATTATTATTATTATTATTATTATTATTATTATTATTATTATTATTATTATTATTAAGATTAATGTTATTATTAATCTTATTATTATTAGTAGTATTCGTATTATTATTACATAAAATACTACGACGAGGTCGTGCGCGAGTTATTTCAAAACGGGTTTTATGAGCGGGATAGAACTAAGGAAATTATGGGTTATAGCTATGGAGGTGATGGGTATGGTTCGGGGGTTTTGTTCGTAAGTCAAATTAGTGTTTATCATCTCCGTTGCGTCTACGTACCTTTCCTGCAATATTGAATCTCAGTATTGATACGTGAGCACTCATATTGTGACGACCCGGAAATTTTCGACCAAATTTAAACTTAATCTTAATATGAATTCGACATGATAAGCAAAGTCTGTAATGTTGAGTCTCAAAAATTATTGAACTATTTCAATATATATATTTAACCTTTGACTATTCCCGACGATTCACGAATAATTGTATATAAATATAAATGTAAATATATTTATATAAAAATATATATAAGGGTATATATAATATTTTGAATAAATAAGATACACTTCCATTAAATTAGAATTAAAAATATAAAATAATAAAAAGAATAATTATGTACAATTAAAATGAATATGTATAAACATATACATGGTTTTATTATGAATCTATATGTATATATATGATTTCTGTTAATAATTATTATTATATTATAATATATATAAAATATATAAATATTCAATATCCAATAAATGTTAGCATAGGATATATAATATAATTATATAGTTAATAAGATATAATATCAAACTTACTTGCAAATGAATATATAATTGCTACATTAATATTACTTTCAATATTAGTAGTAATATCAGTAGTAATATTATTATTATATATAACATATAGATATGAAATTTGATATGTATAAGTTGTTATATTATTATTATGATTATTATTATTATTACTATTATCATTAATAATATTAATATTATTATAAGTAGTGTTATTATTAGCATTATTAATAATATTATTGTTATCATTTTTTTATTATGATTATTATTATTCAACTTATTAAAATTATCATTTTTTTATGATTATTAGTATCATTATTATTTATTATTATTATTAATATATTTATTATTATTATTAGAATTATTGATATTATTATCATTATTAGTAATTTAATTTATTAAAAATATCATTATCGTTAATTATTAATCTTATAAATATTATAAATATAATTATTATTGGTATTATTAATATTTATAGATTTAGTATTAACATTTACTAACTATAAATTAAACTTAGATAAATACAAATTCTGTTTGAAAATCGTTATCTATCCTATTTAGATTGTCTGGTGGATTGAAATCTTCAAATCAAATTATTCGATTCAGTTAGAAATCAACGTCAACTTTTATTTTTTTTATTTTTTATTTTTCTGTACTGGTTGTCTGTTAAAGATTCTAAGTCGATTCAAATTGTCAATACAAAACAAATTCAGTTATATCATTCGTACTACTACAATAATTCGATTACCATCAATATAAACTGCCCTAAACTTCTACAAATCGAAATTTAAAACAAAAACTCAAGAAAAAAAGTTCAAACTCCCTGTTCTTGCTCTATTTTGTCAAATACTTGATTTCGATTGAAATTTAAAATCTAAAAGTTCAGTCGTATTTGAAATCTCCTACTTAAACTATCTGAAAAGTTTCAAATCCCAATTTCTAATAACGAGTTCCAATTTTCGAGTCAAACATAATTTGCAAAAAGTCAACATTTATGTTCATCATAAAATTCGAACGTATGGTAAAGTTTCTGTTGAAATTGATAATCCATAAAGTTTCTAGGATTGATTTAGAACTAATTTTATTTAGGAAACGTGAGCTAAAACATTTTAAAAATTTGAAAGTGATTTCAAGTTCATACGTGTTCTTCAATGTCTGTTACAGATCGAAATTCTTTTCTTTTGTTTAAATTAATTCAATCAGCTGTTATGATGTTGTTTATGTTCATTAACAAGGCCTAATTCCACTCATTAAATTGTTGATACAATTGGTTTATGATTTTGATCGATTTATTTGAGAAGAAGATGAGAATAACAGAAAACAAGCTATATAGAATAGTTTAGGGAATAAATCAGATAAGTTGAGGCAGATGGATGGTTTAAAAGGTGTTCGGGTGAGCGAGAGGTCTCGGGTTCGATTCCGGTTTGGAGCATTCTTTTTGTAAAAACTCCTTAAAGAGGGTATACTTCTTATTTTTATATTTATTATTATTATTATTATAAATATAAATATTATTATTATTGTTATTATGATCATTATTATTATTGTTATTCTAATTGTTATTATTATTATTATTATTATTAATTATTATGAATATTATGAATATTATGAATATTATTATTATTATTATTATTATTATTATTATTATTATTATTATTATTATTATTATTATTATTATTATTATTATTATTATTATTATTATTATTATTATCATTAAGTATTAGAATTATAATTATTATTAGTATTATTATTATTAAGTATTACGAACATTTGTTATTAGTATTATTATTATTACTAATACAAATATTAGTTACCCTTTATTATTATTATTATTATTATCATAACCCTAATTACAGTTATGATTATTATTATTATTATTGTTATTACTAATGTTAATATCATTATAGGTATTATTATTGATATTAATAATAAGATTTCTATTATTATTATTATTATTATTATTATTATTATTATTATTATTATTATTATTATTATTATAAGTTTTATTATTATTATTATTATTATTATTATTATTATTATTAATATCCTTATTATTAGTATAAGTATCATTATTATGATTATGATTATTATTATTATTATTATTAATAAAAGTATTTTTATTACCAATAATAATAGGATTGTTAAAATTCGTATTATCAAGTAATAAGTAATGATGTCAAAAATTAATATTTTCGGTATCATTATTATTAAATTATTCATTTTATTAAAAACTACTGATACATTCATTATTATGAGTTTTATTATTAAAAATTATCATTAATTTTCTTATTAATAGAATTATAAATAATATCATCATATTTATTAGTATTACCACTATTAATACTTCAAAAATTATCTTACTATTATTAAAGTACTGTTTTAACAAACAAATAATATATATATATATATATATATATATATATATATATATATATATTTAATACATACAACATAATAAAATTTAATATTTTTATATACAAAATGAATATATGAAACATGTATATATTGTAGTGACCTGAACTTTTCCATGTTTATATATATTAATTGAGATTGATATTTACATGATTAAATGTTTCCAACATGTTAAGCAATCAAACTTGTTAAGACTTGATTAATTGAAATATGTTTCATATAGACAATTGACCACCCAATATGATGACATATATATGGATATATATATAGTTAACATGATACTATGATAAGTAAACATATCATTAAGTATATTAACAATGAACTACATATGTAAAAACAAGACTACTAACTTAATGATTTTTAAACGAGACATATATGTAACGATTATCGTTGTAAAGACATTTAATATATATATATCATATTAAGAGATATTCATACATGATAATATCATGATAATATAATAATTTAAAATCTCATTTGATATTATAAACATTGGGTTAACAACATTTAACAAGATCGTTAACCTAAAGGTTTCAAAACAACACTTACATGTAACGACTAACGATGACTTAACGACTCAGTTAAAATGTATATACATGTAGTGTTTTAATATGTATTTATACACTTTTGAAAGACTTCAATACACTTATCAAAATACTTCTACTTAACAAAAATGCTTACAATTACATCCTCGTTCAGTTTCATCAACAATTCTACTCATATGCACCCGTATTCGTACTCGTACAATACACAGCTTTTAGATGTATGTACTATTGGTATATACACTCCAATGATCAGCTCTTAGCAGCCCATGTGAGTCACCTAACACATGTGGGAACCATCATTTGGCAACTAGCATGAAATATCTCATAAAATTACAAAAATATGAGTAATCATTCATGACTTATTTACATGAAAACAAAATTACATATCCTTTATATCTAATCCATACACCAACGACCAAAAACACCTACAAACACTTTCATTCTTCAATTTTATTCATCTAATTGATCTCTCTCAAGTTCTATCTTCAAGTTCTAAGTGTTCTTCATAAATTCCAAAAGTTCTAGTTTCATAAAATCAAGAATACTTTCAAGTTTGCTAGCTCACTTCCAATCTTGTAAGGTGATCATCCAACCTCAAGAAATCTTTGTTTCTTACAGTAGGTTATCATTCTAATACAAGGTAATAATCATATTCAAACTTTGGTTCAATTTCTATAACAATAACAATCTTATTTCAAGTGATGATCTTACTTGAACTTGTTTTCGTGTCATGATTCTGCTTCAAGAACTTCGAGCCATCCAAGGATCCATTGAAGCTAGATCCATTTTTCTCTCTTCCAGTAGGTTTATCCAAGGAAATTAAGGTAGTAATGATGTTCATAACATCATTCGATTCATACATATAAAGCTATTTTATTCGAAGGTTTAAACTTGTAATCACTAGAACATAGTTTAGTTAATTCTAAACTTGTTCGCAAACAAAAGTTAATCCTTCTAACTTGACTTTTAAAATCAACTAAACACATGTTCTATATCTATATGATATGCTAACTTAATGATTTAAAACCTGGAAACACGAAAAACACCGTAAAACCGGATTTACGCCGTCGTAGTAACACCGCGGGCTGTTTTGGATTAGTTAATTAAAAACTATGATAAACTTTGATTTAAAAGTTGTTATTCTGAGAAAATGATTTTTATTATAAACATGAAACTATATCCAAAAATTATGGTTAAACTCAAAGTGGAAGTATGTTTTCTAAAATGGTCATCTAGACGTCGTTCTTTCGACTGAAATGACTACCTTTACAAAAACGACTTGTAACTTATTTTTACGACTATAAACCTATACTTTTTCTGTTTAGATTCATAAAATATAGTTCAATATGAAACCATAGCAATTTGATTCACTCAAAACGGATTTAAAATGAAGAAGTTATGGGTAAAACAAGATTGGATAATTTTTCTCATTTTAGCTACGTGAAAATTGGTAACAAATATATTCCAACCATAACTTAATCAACTTGTATTGTATATTATGTAATCTTGAGATACCATAGACACGTATACAATGTTTCGACCTATCATGTCGACACATCTATATATATTTCGGAACAACCATAGACACTCTATATGTGAATGTTGGAGTTAGCTATACAGGGTTGAGGTTGATTCCAAAATATGTATAGTTTGAGTTGTGATCAATACTGAGATACGTATACACTGGGTCGTGGATTGATTCAAGATAATATTTATCGATTTATTTCTGTATATCTAACTGTGGACAACTAGTTGTAGGTTACTAACGAGGACAGCTGACTTAATAAACTTAAAACATCAAAATATATTAAAAGTGTTGTAAATATATTTTGAACATACTTTAATATATATGTATATATTGTTATAGGTTCGTGAATCAACCAGTGGCCAAGTCTTACTTCCCGACGAAGTAAAAATCTGTGAAAGTGAGTTATAGTCCCACTTTTAAAATCTAATATTTTTGGGATGAGAATACATGCAGGTTTTATAAATGATTTACAAAATAGACACAAGTACGTGAAACTACATTCTATGGTTGAATTATCGAAATCGAATATGCCCCTTTTTATTAAGTCTGGTAATCTAAGAATTAGGGAACAGACACCCTAATTGACGCGAATCCTAAAGATAGATCTATTGGGCCTAACAAACCCCATCCAAAGTACCGGATGCTTTAGTACTTCGAAATTTATATCATATCCGAAGGGTGTCCCGGAATGATGGGGATATTCTTATATATGCATCTTGTTATTGTCGGTTACCAGGTGTTCACCATATGAATGATTTTTATCTCTATGTATGGGATGTGTATTGAAATATGAAATCTTGTGGTCTATTGTTACGATTTGATATATATAGGTTAAACCTATAACTCACCAACATTTTTGTTGACGTTTTAAGCATGTTTATTCTCAGGTGATTATTAAGAGCTTCCGCTGTCGCATACTTAAATAAGGACAAGATTTGGAGTCCATGCTTGTATGATATTGTGTAAAAACTGCATTCAAGAAACTTATTTTGTTGTAACATATTTGTATTGTAAACCATTATGTAATGGTCGTGTGTAAACAGGATATTTTAGATTATCATTATTTGATAATCTACGTAAAGCTTTTTAAACCTTTATTGATGAAATAAAGGTTATGGTTTGTTTAAAAATGAATGCAGTCTTTGAAAAACGTCTCATATAGAGGTCAAAACCTCGCAACGAAATCAATTAATATGGAACGTTTTTAATCAATAAGAACGGGACATTTCAGTTGGTATCCGAGCGTTGGTCTTAGAGAACCAGAATTTTGCATTAGTGTGTCTTATCGAGTTTGTTAGGATGCATTAGTGAGTCTGGACTTCGACCGTGTTTACTTGAAAAATGATTGCTTAACATTTTTGTTGGAAACTATATATTTTTAACATATGAATATTATGTGATATATTAATCTCTTAACGTGTTTGATATTATGTGATAGATGTCTACCTCTAGAACAAGTCCCATAGACTCACCTAATAATAATGAAGAGTCAAATGTAAATTGGAATGATTTGTGGACTGATTCACAAGTTCCCGAAGAGGAACCGGAAGAAGAGTCGGAACCGGAAGAAGAATCGGAACCGGAAGAAGAATCGGAACCGGATGAAGAAATAGAACCGGTGGGGGAAATAATAAAACGGTTAAGTAAAAGAAAATCCTCAACCAACCGACCAAAGTTAATTATGGTCAATGGTGTTTCCGCCAAGGAAGCAAAATATTGGGAGGATTACCAATTCTCCGATGAATCGGATTTCGACGAGAATTCCGATGATGTTATAGAAATTACCCCAACTGAATTTAAAAAGGCAAAAGAAAATAATAAGGGAAAGGGCATAAAAATAGAGAAATCTAATTCCAACCCCGATGAACTTTATATGTATCGTCAACCCCCGAAGTCCTTAAGTTGTAACAATGACCCGGGAACCTCTAAACCACCAGGTTTTTCTAAACCAATGTGGACAACGACGGCTCGTATTAGGGGAACATCATATATCCCTAGAAACTTGGCAAAACGAACCAAAACCGAAGAAGAAGAAACGAGCGAGTCGGAATAAGATAGTTGTATTCGTGTGGTGTAATATATGGAATATAGTGTTCTTATGCTTTATGATATATGTAAAAATTGCTTGTATTAATAAGTATTTTTTTTATGAATCTAACTCTTGTCTATTTTACAGTTTAAAAACACAAAATGGATAGACAACCCAATATTTTAAGAGACCTACCCGGAGACATGATTGATGAAATCTTGTCTAGAGTCGGCCAGAATTCTTCGGCACAACTATTTAAGGCGAGATCAGTTTGTAAGACATTCGAAGAACGTTCCAAGAATGTCTTGGTTTATAAGAGACTTTCGTTTGAAAGATGGGGGATATCACATTGGGAAACCCATAAATTACGATGTGTTTACTTTGACGCATATATTGCGGGGAACCCAAATGCTATTTTACGCAACGGGTTAAGAAATTATTTTGACTCAATATATCCGAATATTGGACTTCGTGATTTAGAAAAAGCGGCTAACATGCAACATAAAGAAGCATGTTATGCTTACGGATTAGTAATGTTCGCTTCTCACCAAAGTGAGAACAAGAACATCGGGCTACAACTATTAAACAAAACGTTTCCACAAGTGACGGAGTCGGTAATTGGGGTAAGAAATGAGGTTTTTAGATTATTACGGGACTGTTGGACATTACCTAACCCTCGTCCCTTTGATGACGTTACAACACGCTGTCTTATCAACGGCCATAACGGTTATGTTGCACAAGACCAAGGATGGGAAGTAGTCCTAGTAAAACCAGAATGCATGACTTGTTTCTGGACGTATGAATTACGTGTCTTTATTGCCTTTGCCGAACGACTTGTGTACTAGCTAGAATTGTCTTCACAACTATCTTGTATCAAAGTTATTGTGTGCTATATTTCATGCTTTATGTAAAATAAGCGGTATTGTAAGTTTGTAAAATATTGTATAAAAGTTTGAACGCGAAATATTATTACAATCAGTTTTTCATATAGAATTGTAGTAGTTGAATTGTATATTAGCTACTAAGTATGAACTTAACGGGTAGGTACTACCCGAATTTAAACTTATAAAACGCTAATATGAAGAAAAAGCTTTTATAAATGAGTTCATATTATGCTACGAAATACTATTAACTACTCTTAATATTCTGTATGATTAACTTGTTCCATTTAACTATTTTGAAGGAAATGGCACCGACTACTCGACACACCGTGAATATGAATGAAGAGGAATTCCGTACTTTTCTAGCTTCAAACATAGCCGCAGTACAGGCTGCGCTACATACCAACAATAACCTTGGATCTAGCAGTACCGGAAATCGTGTAGGATGCACCTACAAAGAATTCACTGCCTGCAAACCTTTGGAATTTGATGGAACCGAAGGACCAATCGGATTGAAACGGTGGACCGAGAAGGTTGAATCGGTGTTTGCCATAAGTAAGTGTACTGAAGAGGACAAAGTGAAGTACGCTACGCATACCTTCACAGGTTCTGCGTTAACATGGTGGAATACCTATCTAGAGCAAGTGGGACAAGATGATGCGTACGCACTACCGTGGTCAGCATTCAAGCACTTGATGAACGAGAAGTACCGTCCCAGAACCGAGGTCAATAAGCTCAAGACAGAACTTAGAGGATTACGAACCCAAGGATTTGATATTACCACGTACGAAAGACGATTCACAGAATTGTGCCTATTGTGTCCGGGAGCATTCGAAGATGAGGAAGAGAAGATCGACGCGTTTGTGAAAGGATTACCGGAAAGAATCCAAGAAGATATAAGTTCACACGAGCCCGCCTCCATACAACAGGCATGTAGAATGGCTCACAAACTAGTGAACCAGATTGAAGAAAGAATTAAAGAACAGACTACTGAAGAGGCCAATGTGAAGCAAGTCAAAAGAAAGTGGGAGGAAAACGGTGATAAGAATCACCAATACAACAACAACAGCAATTACAACAATAATCGCAACAATTATCCCAACAATCGCAACATCAATCGCAACTACAACAAACGGCCCAACAACAACAACAACAACAACAACAGCAACTACAACAATCATCCCAACAACAATAATAACCGCAACAACAACAACAATCAGAAGCAACTATGCCAAAGGTGTGAAAAGAATCACTCGGGGTTCTGCACCAAATTTTGCAACAAGTGTAAAAGAAATGGTCATAGCGCGGCGAAGTGTGAGGTCTACAGACCAGGGGTTAATAGAACGAAAGGAACAAATGGTGTCGGAACGAGTAATGGCGGAGCAAGTAGTGTCGGATCAAGTTATGCCAATGTAGTTTGTTATAAATGTGGAAAACCAGGCCACATTATTAGAAATTGCCCGAACCAGGAGAACACGAATGGACAAGGCCGTGGAAGAGTTTTCAATATTAATGCGGTAGAGGCACAGGAAGACCCGGAGCTTGTTACGGGTACGTTTCTTATTGACAATAAATCTGCTTACGTTTTATTTGATTCGGGTGCGGATAGAAGCTATATGAGTAGAGATTTTTGTGCTAAATTAAGTTGTCCATTGACGCCTTTGGATAGTAAATTTTTACTCGAATTAGCAAATGGTAAATTAATTTCAGCAGATAATATATGTCGGAATCGAGAAATTAAACTGGTTAGCGAAACATTTAAGATTGATTTGATACCAGTAGAGTTAGGGAGTTTTGATGTGATAATCGGTATGGACTGGTTGAAAGAAGTGAAAGCGGAGATCGTTTGTTACAAAAATGCAATTCGCATTATACGAGAAAAAGGAAAACCCTTAATGGTGTACGGAGAAAAGGGCAACACGAAGCTACATCTTATTAGTAATTTGAAGGCACAAAAACTAATAAGAAAAGGTTGCTATGCTGTTCTAGCACACGTCGAGAAAGTACAAACTGAAGAAAAGAGCATCAATGATGTTCCCATTGCAAAAGAATTTCCCGATGTATTTCCGAAAGAATTACCGGGATTACCCCCACATCGATCCGTTGAATTTCAAATAGATCTTGTACCAGGAGCTGCACCAATAGCTCGTGCTCCTTACAGACTCGCACCCAGCGAGATGAAAGAACTACAAAGCCAATTACAAGAACTTTTAGAGCGTGGTTTCATTCGACCAAGCACATCACCGTGGGGAGCTCCTGTTTTGTTTGTCAAGAAGAAAGATGGTACATTCAGGTTATGTATCGACTACCGAGAGTTGAACAAACTTACCATCAAGAACCGCTACCCACTACCGAGAATCGACGACTTATTTGATCAACTACAAGGCTCGTCTGTTTATTCAAAGATTGACTTACGTTCCGGGTATCATCAAATGCGGGTGAAAGAAGATGATATTCCAAAGACTGCTTTCAGAACACGTTACGGTCATTACGAGTTTATGGTCATGCCGTTTGGTTTAACTAATGCACCAGCTGTGTTCATGGACCTTATGAACCGAGTGTGTGGACCATACCTTGACAAGTTTGTCATTGTTTTCATTGATGACATACTTATTTACTCAAAGAATGACCAAGAACACGGTGAACATTTGAGAAAGGTGTTAGAAGTATTGAGGAAGGAAGAATTGTACGCTAAGTTTTCAAAGTGTGCATTTTGGTTGGAAGAAGTTCAATTCCTCGGTCACATAGTGAACAAAGAAGGTATTAAGGTGGATCCGGCAAAGATAGAAACTGTTGAAAAGTGGGAAACCCCGAAAACCCCGAAACACATACGCCAGTTTTTAGGACTAGCTGGTTACTACAGAAGGTTCATCCAAGACTTTTCCAGAATAGCAAAACCCTTGACTGCATTAACGCATAAAGGGAAGAAATTTGAATGGAATGATGAACAAGAGAAAGCGTTTCAGTTATTGAAGAAAAAGCTAACTACGGCACCTATATTGTCATTGCCTGAAGGGAATGATGATTTTGTGATTTATTGTGACGCATCAAAGCAAGGTCTCGGTTGTGTATTAATGCAACGAACGAAGGTGATTGCTTATGCGTCTAGACAATTGAAGATTCACGAACAAAATTATACGACGCATGATTTGGAATTAGGCGCGGTTGTTTTTGCATTAAAGACTTGGAGGCACTACTTATATGGGGTCAAAAGTATTATATATACCGACCACAAAAGTCTTCAACACATATTTAATCAGAAACAACTGAATATGAGGCAGCGTAGGTGGATTGAATTATTGAATGATTACGACTTTGAGATTCGTTACCACCCGGGGAAGGCAAATGTGGTAGTCGATGCCTTGAGCAGGAAGGACAGAGAACCCATTCGAGTAAAATCTATGAATATAATGATTCATAATAACCTTACTACTCAAATAAAGGAGGCGCAACAAGGAGTTTTAAAAGAGGGAAATTTAAAGGATGAAATACCTAAAGGATCGGAGAAGCATCTTAATATTCGGGAAGACGGAACCCGGTATAGGGCTGAAAGGATTTGGGTACCAAAATTTGGAGATATGAGAGAAATGGTACTTAGAGAAGCTCATAAAACCAGATACTCAATACATCCTGGAACGGGGAAGATGTACAAGGATCTCAAGAAACATTTTTGGTGGCCGGGTATGAAAGCCGATGTTGCTAAATACATAGGAGAATGTTTGACGTGTTCTAAGGTCAAAGCTGAGCATCAGAAACCATCAGGTCTACTTCAACAACCCGAAATCCCGGAATGGAAATGGGAAAACATTACCATGGATTTCATCACTAAATTGCCAAGGACTGCAAGTGGTTTTGATACTATTTGGGTAATAGTTGATCGTCTCACCAAATCAGCACACTTCCTGCCAATAAAAGAAGATGACAAGATGGAGAAGTTAGCACGACTGTATTTGAAGGAAGTCGTCTCCAGACATGGAATACCAATCTCTATTATCTCTGATAGGGATGGCAGATTTATTTCAAGATTCTGGCAGACATTACAGCAAGCATTAGGAACTCGTCTAGATATGAGTACTGCCTATCATCCACAAACTGATGGGCAGAGTGAAAGGACGATACAAACGCTTGAAGACATGCTACGAGCATGTGTTATTGATTTCGGAAACAGTTGGGATCGACATCTACCGTTAGCAGAATTTTCCTACAACAACAGCTACCATTCAAGCATTGAGATGGCGCCGTTTGAAGCACTTTATGGTAGAAAGTGCAGGTCTCCGATTTGTTGGAGTGAAGTGGGGGATAGACAGATTACGGGTCCGGAGATTATACAAGAAACTACCGAGAAGATCATCCAAATTCAACAACGGTTGAAAACCGCCCAAAGTCGACAAAAGAGCTACGCTGACATTAAAAGAAAAGATATAGAATTTGAAATTGGAGAGATGGTCATGCTTAAAGTTGCACCTTGGAAAGGCGTTGTTCGATTTGGTAAACGAGGGAAATTAAATCCAAGGTATATTGGACCATTCAAGATTATTGATCGTGTCGGACCAGTAGCTTACCGACTTGAGTTACCTCAACAACTCGCGGCTGTACATAACACTTTCCACGTCCCGAATTTGAAGAAATGTTTTGCTAAAGAAGATCTCACTATTCCGTTAGATGAAATCCAAATCAACGAAAAACTTCAATTCATCGAAGAACCCGTCGAAATAATGGATCGTGAGGTTAAAAGACTTAAGCAAAACAAGATATCAATTGTTAAGGTTCGATGGAATGCTCGTAGAGGACCCGAGTTCACCTGGGAGCGTGAAGATCAGATGAAGAAGAAATACCCGCATCTATTTCCAGAAGATTCGTCAACACCTTCAACAGCTTAAAATTTCGGGACGAAATTTATTTAACGGGTAGGTACTGTAGTGACCTGAACTTTTCCATGTTTATATATATTAATTGAGATTGATATTTACATGATTAAATGTTTCCAACATGTTAAGCAATCAAACTTGTTAAGACTTGATTAATTGAAATATGTTTCATATAGACAATTGACCACCCAAGTTGACCGGTGATTCACGAACGTTAAAACTTGTAAAAACTATATGATGACATATATATGGATATATATATAGTTAACATGATACTATGATAAGTAAACATATCATTAAGTATATTAACAATGAACTACATATGTAAAAACAAGACTACTAACTTAATGATTTTTAAACGAGACATATATGTAACGATTATCGTTGTAAAGACATTTAATGTATATATATCATATTAAGAGATATTCATACATGATAATATCATGATAATATAATAATTTAAAATCTCATTTGATATTATAAACATTGGGTTAACAACATTTAACAAGATCGTTAACCTAAAGGTTTCAAAACAACACTTACATGTAACGACTAACGATGACTTAACGACTCAGTTAAAATGTATATACATGTAGTGTTTTAATATGTATTTATACACTTTTGAAAGACTTCAATACACTTATCAAAATACTTCTACTTAACAAAAATGCTTACAATTACATCCTCGTTCAGTTTCATCAACAATTCTACTCGTATGCACCCGTATTCGTACTCGTACAATACACAGCTTTTAGATGTATGTACTATTGGTATATACACTCCAATGATCAGCTCTTAGCAGCCCATGTGAGTCACCTAACACATGTGGGAACCATCATTTGGCAACTAGCATGAAATATCTCATAAAATTACAAAAATATGAGTAATCATTCATGACTTATTTACATGAAAACAAAATTACATATCCTTTATATCTAATCCATACACCAACGACCAAAAACACCTACAAACACTTTCATTCTTCAATTTTATTCATCTAATTGATCTCTCTCAAGTTCTATCTTCAAGTTCTAAGTGTTCTTCATAAATTCCAAAAGTTCTAGTTTCATAAAATCAAGAATACTTTCAAGTTTGCTAGCTCACTTCCAATCTTGTAAGGTGATCATCCAACCTCAAGAAATCTTTGTTTCTTATAGTAGGTTATCATTCTAATACAAGGTAATAATCATATTCAAACTTTGGTTCAATTTCTATAACAATAACAATCTTATTTCAAGTGATGATCTTACTTGAACTTGTTTTCGTGTCATGATTCTGCTTCAAGAACTTCGAGCCATCCAAGGATCCATTGAAGCTAGATCCATTTTTCTCTCTTCCAGTAGGTTTATCCAAGGAAATTAAGGTAGTAATGATGTTCATAACATCATTCGATTCATACATATAAAGCTATTTTATTCGAAGGTTTAAACTTGTAATCACTAGAACATAGTTTAGTTAATTCTAAACTTGTTCGCAAACAAAAGTTAATCCTTCTAACTTGACTTTTAAAATCAACTAAACACATGTTCTATATCTATATGATATGCTAACTTAATGATTTAAAACCTGGAAACACGAAAAACACCGTAAAACCGGATTTACGCCGTCGTAGTAACACCGCGGGCTGTTTTGGATTAGTTAATTAAAAACTATGATAAACTTTGATTTAAAAGTTGTTATTCTGAGAAAATGATTTTTATTATAAACATGAAACTATATCCAAAAATTATGGTTAAACTCAAAGTGGAAGTATGTTTTCTAAAATGGTCATCTAGACGTCGTTCTTTCGACTGAAATGACTACCTTTACAAAAACGACTTGTAACTTATTTTTCCGACTATAAACCTATACTTTTTCTGTTTAGATTCATAAAATATAGTTCAATATGAAACCATAGCAATTTGATTCACTCAAAACGGATTTAAAATGAAGAAGTTATGGGTAAAACAAGATTGGATAATTTTTCTCATTTTAGCTACGTGAAAATTGGTAACAAATATATTCCAACCATAACTTAATCAACTTGTATTGTATATTATGTAATCTTGAGATACCATAGACACGTATACAATGTTTCGACCTATCATGTCGACACATCTATATATATTTCGGAACAACCATAGACACTCTATATGTGAATGTTGGAGTTAGCTATACAGGGTTGAGGTTGATTCCAAAATATGTATAGTTTGAGTTGTGATCAATACTGAGATACGTATACACTGGGTCGTGGATTGATTCAAGATAATATTTATCGATTTATTTCTGTATATCTAACTGTGGACAACTAGTTGTAGGTTACTAACGAGGACAGCTGACTTAATAAACTTAAAACATCAAAATATATTAAAAGTGTTGTAAATATATTTTGAACATACTTTGATATATATGTATATATTGTTATAGGTTCGTGAATCAACCAGTGGCCAAGTCTTACTTCCCGACGAAGTAAAAATCTGTGAAAGTGAGTTATAGTCCCACTTTTAAAATCTAATATTTTTGGGATGAGAATACATGCAGGTTTTATAAATG
The DNA here is from genome assembly GCF_046630445.1 of Rutidosis leptorrhynchoides. NCBI lineage: Eukaryota > Viridiplantae > Streptophyta > Magnoliopsida > Asterales > Asteraceae > Rutidosis > Rutidosis leptorrhynchoides. The sequence continues at coordinate 349,680,999 of NC_092342.1, read as the reverse complement.
ATTTACAAAATAGACACAAGTACGTGAAATTACATTCTATGGTTGAATTATCGAAATCGAATATGCCCCTTTTTATTAAGTCTGGTAATCTAAGAATTAGGGAACAGACACCCTAATTGACGCGAATCCTAAAGATAGATCTATTGGGCCTAACAAACCCCATCCAAAGTACCGGATGCTTTAGTACTTCGAAATTTATATCATATCCGAAGGGTGTCCCGGAATGATGGGGATATTCTTATATATGCATCTTGTTATTGTCGGTTACCAGGTGTTCACCATATGAATGATTTTTATCTCTATGTATGGGATGTGTATTGAAATATGAAATCTTGTGGTCTATTGTTACGATTTGATATATATAGGTTAAACCTATAACTCACCAACATTTTTGTTGACGTTTTAAGCATGTTTATTCTCAGGTGATTATTAAGAGCTTCCGCTGTCGCATACTTAAATAAGGACAAGATTTGGAGTCCATGCTTGTATGATATTGTGTAAAAACTGCATTCAAGAAACTTATTTTGTTGTAACATATTTGTATTGTAAACCATTATGTAATGGTCGTGTGTAAACAGGATATTTTAGATTATCATTATTTGATAATCTACGTAAAGCTTTTTAAACCTTTATTGATGAAATAAAGGTTATGGTTTGTTTAAAAATGAATGCAGTCTTTGAAAAACGTCTCATATAGAGGTCAAAACCTCGCAACGAAATCAATTAATATGGAACGTTTTTAATCAATAAGAACGGGACATTTCATATATTACTAATATAAAAATGATATAACTAATAAATTTATATATATAATTGTTCAATTACAACTATGTATATTGATAAATATACAAATGATATAGGTTCGTGAATCCGAGGCCAACCCTGCATTGTTCAGTATCGTCATATGCATATTTTTACTACAAAATATCGTATCGTGAGTTCATTTGCTCCCTTTTACTCTTTACATTTTTGGGACTGAGAATACATGCGCTGTTTTTTTTACAACTGCTTTATTAAATGCTTTTGAAATCTATATTTTTGGACTAAGAATACATGAGATGCTTTTATAAATGTTTGACGAGATAGACATAAGAAAAACATTCCTCGAATGAATTATTATACAGACAGAAGTTTTGTTGATTATGATTGAATTAGTTGGACGTTATAATTGCCACTAATTGTTGTCAATATTTCCCCTGATTATTATTGCTTGGTAACCTAAGAATTAGAAACTGGTATGGCCCTAATTCACGCGAATCCTAAAGGTAGCTACCCGGTTTAGTACCCCCACCCAGAATGTTCACTAGACGGAAGGGCTAGTGGGCGTGGTGTTTAGTACTTCGAAGTTTATATATTATACAGACGAGATGTTCTGTTTTGGGGATTTATTGATGCGCATTATATGTTAAGGTCGGTTACCATGTTGAGCAGTGAAATCAAATTGAATGTTATGTATCGAGAGAATGATTTTTATACACAGGTTATGTGTATTAATTTTGTGCACAAGATATGTGTACGGTTATTTAAAAATTGCTAGGCAACCTATGGGGGAGAAAAGGATACGAACCTACTCTGCTAAGCATTATGAAAAATGGTTCTGTACATGAGAAAGGTGTACTATATTTATATTTTGTGGTCTATCAAAATGATGAATTTTATTGCTTATGATAAACCTATGAACTCACCAACCTTTTGGTTGACACTTGAAAGCATGTTTATTCTCAAGTATGAAAGAAATCTTCCGCTGTGCATTTGCTTATTTAGAGATATTACTTGGAGTCATTCATGACATATTTCAAAAGACATTACATTCGAGTCGATGAATTTATCAAGATTATTATTAAGTCATTTATAGTTTGGATATATTAAGAAATGATATGCATGCTGAGACGACCCGTCCTAATCCGTAAGGACGATTACAATAACATATGATTACATTGCGAGGCATTTGACCTCTAAATGATACATTTTACAAACATTGCATTCGTTTTTAAAAGACAAACTTTCATTTCATCCAAAGTTAACAGGCATGCATACCACTTCATAATATCCAACTATAAATGACATAATCTGTCATTTACTTAATAATAATCTTTATTGAACTCAACTACTTGAATGCAACGTCTTTTGAAATATGCCATGAATGACTCCAAGTAATATTCTTAAAATGAGTAAATGCACAGTGAAAGATTTCCTTAATACCTGAGAATAAACATGCTTTAAAGTGTCAACCAAAAGGTTGGTGAGTTCATTAGTTTATCGTAATCAATCATTTCCATAATTTTTAATAGACCACAAGATTTCATTTATTCAATAATCATACACTCGCAAGTGTTTAAAATTCATTCATATGGATTGAACACCTGGTAACCGACCTTAAAAGGATGCATATAGAATATCCCCATCATTCCGGGACTCTCATCGAACATGATAAATCGAAGTACTAAAGCAGTTCAAATTCTCTGACTGGGGCTTGTTAGTGCCCATAGATCTATCTTTAGTATTCACATCAATTGGTGGCAATTATCATAAACACCAATTCTTAGGCTACCAAGCTAAAAAGGGGCATATTCGATTCGATAATTCAACCATAGAATGTAGTTTCGATTACTTGTGTCTATTTCGTAAAACATTCATAAAAGTAGCGCATGTATTCTCAGTCCCAAAAATATATTGCAAAAGCATTTAAAAAGGGAGCAAATGAAACTCACGATACAATATTTTGTAGTAAAAATATTCATACGACGGAACTGAACAATGCAAGGTTGGCCTCAGATTCACGAACCTATAACAAGTATATATATTAACACATTGTAATATTACTCAACTATGTTTATATACATTTTATAATATATATAGATCAATATCTTTATATATTATTATATTAATCCTTGTTATTTGTTATAATACTTATATGATATATACTTTAATAAATGTGAGATTAATAATATTATATTTGTCAATATATTAAAAATCTAATATTAGTATACTTATGATATTTGTAATAAATATATATTTTTATATAGATATCTTTTGTTTGTAAAAATAATAATTATAATAATAATAAGTTAAGGATAATAATAATAATGATAGTAATATTAGTAATAATAATAATAAAAACAAAACAAAAAAATGTTACTTTTAATAATGATAATCTCAATAAAGAAAATGATAGTTTTTAATGATAACAACATAATAATTTTTGTAGGAGTGATACTTTTAATAATAATAGTAGTTTTTAATAAAAAGATAAGTTTAATCATAATGATAATGAAAATAATAATTTTTGATAATACTACTTAATAAATTATAATAACAATAACAATCTTATTACTAATGATTATATTAATAATAATGGTGATAATATTAATAATAATACTTATGTCATTAATAATAATAATAATAATAATAATACATATGTACATATATTAGTAATAATAACATTGATCATAAATATAATACTAGTAATAATAACAATAATGATAATACTAATAATAATAATAATATTAGTAATGATAATACTAATAAGTTTTAATTGATATTACTTATAATAATAATGATAATAACATTCATAATATTAACATTAGTGATAACAATAATTAACATAATAATAATAATCATAATTAATAATAATAATAATAATAATAATAATAATAATAAAGATAATAATAATAATAAATAAATAAATAAACCACCTTAAGAAAATCAGCTTCCTAAAAAAGGAAAATGCCCCAGCTCGGGCTAGAACCCACGACATCCCGCTCACCCGCAACACCCCTTAACCATTACACCGTGTATGTTTTTCTGTTTTAATTCGTATTCCATATATATTTAACCCGATAACCTGACAGTTCTACTTCGTCTTCTTCATAATTTAGGTCGACCATTGACAAAACTCAAAAGCGAAATAAAAGGGAAACTGGTTGGGTTTTAGAAATTCCAAAAAAAAACAGAAACAGGCTGTTGTGGTTTATAATGATTAACAGAAAAGAAAAAAAAAAAACAGAAATTCAAACCCAGGCTCGATAATGAAACGGATGAACACGAAATTTGATTTTTAAAATTGGAACGTTTTTAGACTATGATTACTACATGAGTTATGTAGTAACCAATTCATATAACCTTCAGAAATCAACCATTGAACTAGAATCGAAACAAGTAACCTGAATTTGATCGAAGAATAATTGTTTGACTTTTCAAACCAAAACTTTGACTCAGAAATTCTACCTCGATGTAAAGAATTGAGATTTAAGATTTTGCAGATAGTTTAACCTATAGATTCCTAACAAGACTGCACTAATAGATTTTGTAAATTGATTTTAAATCGAGCTTTGAGTAAAAAGTTATGCCACAGAGGTATCGAGTTTATTTTTAAAAAAATTCACTTTTTAAACTGCCAATTAATAGTAGAAGAGTTGTGAAATTGTTAGTGATGGTGGAAAGTCGATGGAAATTGTTATTAACATGTGAAGGATTGTTTAATTTATGGGAATGCAATTGTCGACCACTTCAATCAAGAAACAGAGGGAAAAAATAAAAATAAAAAGAATTATAACAGATTAAGACCTTCAACAGAATTTTGTTGTATATGGGATTTGGATTCGATTTAGAGACCAGAAACAAAAATCAAAAATAGCAAGATTGTGACAGGAAATTATTTATATCACAACACTCTTTTATTTTATTATTATTATTTTATTTTATTTTATAAAATAGATGTAGGTATATTATTAATAATAATTCCATTAATATTAATAATAACAAATGATAATAATATTGATAATATTAATTATTAATAATAATGTTTATAGTAATATTAATAATAATGCTGATAATATTAATAATACCTACATTAGTAATCATAATGATAATAATAATAATAATAATAATACTTGTTAATAATTAAAATTTTAATGTTAGTATTAGTTTAATAATAATAATAATAATAATAATAATAATAATAATAATAATAATAATAATAATAATAATAATAATAATAATAATTTTTAAGAATATATATATATATATATAATAATAATATGATAATATTGATAATAACAATAATGATAACAATAATCATAATAATACTAATAATAATATAACAAACTACATGTAACAAATTTCATATTAAAATTTTAATGATACTATTAATACTAATAATAATAATTAATGTAATAATAATATAACATCTATAATTAAAATTTTAATTACATTTAATATATTAATATTACAATTTATTAATTAGGTAATATTATATTATATGGTAACATTTATTGAATATTTAATATTTATATATTTTATATGTATTACAATATATTATTAACTATTAATAGAAATCATATATAGATTCATAATATATATATATATATATATATATATATATATATATATATATTCATTTTAATAGTAACTTCATTATTCTATTTATTATTATACATTATTAATTCCTATTGATTCAGGTGTACATATTTATTTACAAACAATTGTTCGTGAATCATCGGGAATAGTCAAAGGGTACTTGATTACATGAATATAGTTCCAAAAGTTTTGAGACTTAATATTATAGACTTTGCTTGTCGTGTCGGATGACATTAATTATGTAAAGATTAAGTTTAAATTTGATCAGAAATTTTTGGGTCGTCACATTACCTACCCGTTTAAGAAATTTTGTCCCGAAATTTGATTGGGATCATCATGGCTGATAATAAGTATGTTTTCATGACGCCTACGAGTTAGAAATTATAGTTTTATCATTATCAGGTAATATAGATAAAACAATTTGATTTCTGTGAAAATTACGAGTGAAGCTATCACAAAAGAGTGAAATGAGTGAATGCATGTTCGTCTTAACCGGTGACGTAGTCACGGTTGACTTCCGGAATTCAAGGGATTTAGAGGAAATCTTTGTAATTTATAAAATATGATTCTTCGGGATTTAAGGAAATTAAGATCCACTTTGGTTAAATGCGATGATCTGTCTCGATTGCTCTGTAAGATGTTTCATTATAAATTCACCCTCTTCATTTTCTTTATATTTTGGAGCTCCATTCTTTTGTTTTCTCTTCCAGACTTTAAGTTAAGCGAATAATGGTCCAGAATTCGTAGATGTGGAATTTTCGAATGAACATGACTAATGTTCTAAGAGAGAAATTGTAATAGCACGATCTTGATTGGTTAAATTACCAGAATTTAAGAGAAAAGATAGAACTATCATGAGATTATGTTCTTGATATGTTTATATATTAGATAGAATGTAAGAGTCGTGTAACATGGCACCTGATGACGTTATGGTCTGTGAATCATCAAGTTCCATTAGAAACTCAGCATGACTTACTAACATCAATTTCCAACACTACTTCAAAATCATTCATAATTCAAAGTCTAAGTTTTCAGAGATTTAGAACTAAAACAGTTTTCCTTTATGATATAACACAGATAGCGCGGAGAGATATTTAATATCGGAAAAGAATATTTATGAAGATATCTTCAGAAATATTGAGGATATTTACAATGAAAGATATAATGATATCTTAGAATTTCTAATATCGATGGATGATGATGAAGATTTGTCTGTAGTAGTTTAGAGTCAGGAGCAAGGTATTCAATAATAACTTCAGTAGATACTGAATCATTTGGATTATTTAAAGGCAGGATTAGTCTTTGTGATTTGTTCACAGTCTCCTTCATAGTTTGCTTAATCCGTTTTCCAATTCCAACATTTCTGAACTTTGCCAACATACTATTCCTTATCATCCAACTTCCGACGATTAAGGTCATTTACGGTTGTCTACAGTTTCTGCTGCTTCATTCAGCTTTTCAACATTCCGAGTATTAATTCGCAGACTAGGTGCTTTTCAGAATTTTAGAATGGAAGATCATAATTCTAAGAGATAAAGGTTATATGTATACATATAACTATTGATATAGAAACACTGCGGGATTCAAAATACTGATTGCTGATTTCCCGGTACTTGGTATGACAATTCTCGTTACAAGATGCGGATGAGTATATGATAGGGTTTTAATGAACAAATATAATGGTTTTTCGGAGAGACTTAAGCTGATGAGTAATGAAGTCGCTGGTAAGTTTACTGCTAATGTGGTGGAATATAAATGGTTCTCCGGTAACGATAATGAAGGGGTAATCTTTATAATAAGGTTTATTTGAATGAAAAATTGAAGCTGATTTGTTGGAGCTGTGACAAAATTGGCTAATTTGAAAAGGAATTGCATTGTTATTTTCGGTAATAGCAATGCCAAAGGAGCTAGCACAGATACGTGTTAAACGTTTATTCAGGTTCCGAGTGTTTTCAGGTGCATAACTATATGCACCAATCTTTTCTTCCGTAGAGTGCGGTTGGTTCATCCACTCGATTGAGGTGTTTTCAAGAATCATGAAAGGTTTGAATGCAGATTGTAAATGTCAAGATACAAATGAGGGTTAAGATGAAATCAAGTGGCAACTTGAAGAAATGTTTAGTTTCATATGTTATAATCAATATTTTAATTCATTTTAATTGTCCAATGTTATTAGTCCACACTTAGTAGTCCACAATTAGTAGTTCAACAATTCATATATAGTTTAATATATAATATTTGAATTAATTAATACGTGTCGTGACCCATTATATACATGTCTCAGACTCGATCACAACTCAAAGTATATATATATTATTTAGAATTAACCTCGACCCTTTATATGCTAACTCGAGCATTACCACGATATAGAGTGACTTACGGTTATTCCAAATAATATATATAGATGACGCCGATATGATATGTCAAAACATTATATATGTGTCCCGATTTATACGACGATATTTAAAGTGCGTAAAATAAATAACAGAAATTAAATGATGATAAATAAAATTGCAAGAATTAAAATTGCGATAAATAAGCGATAAATAAATTACGATAGATAAAATGTAATAAGGAATTAACAGTTAGCTAGGAACAATTAGTTAGGATTTTGTTAGCGTGGATTCTTAACAAAATTTCTCATAGTTAATTTGTTTGTTTCTAACAAATTTTATTTTGTCCAATGTTTTCTTCATTATGCCACTTGTTGGATTCTGATAGGTCTAAATCCAAATATGAAATTGAATGAAAATGGTTATTCTATGGTGAACGGATACGTGTATCGGTGGATGTACAGTGTAACTTTTTAATGTGAAATTTAAATATTTCTAGGGTATTACCTACCCGTTAAAATATTTTCACCATTAACAGTTTGTACAAAAGAATTTTTAATTACAATCTTTATGAAAACATGTATATATATATATATATATATATATATATATTTTCTTCAGATGTAATCATGGATTTAATGAGTCAATATGATATTAAACTCATTTGATTTACCGTTAGAACAAGAATATATCATCTCTAAAACACTAGAGATTACATAATCGCCATGTCGAACGAAGATAACTGACGTAGAAAGTCATGTAGAACGAAGATAATCGATGTAGGACATCATGTAGTATGATGATTATGTTGGAGGTGCAGTGTAACACCCTCGAAGCGAGCCTTGCTGTTAGATTACTATTTTGCCCTCAGGTTGTGTGGTGTTATTATATGCTTTTATTCTAATTTTATATATTGTATTAGTTAATGATGTGGATAGGACCAGTTTGTGACAAGGGTCACAGAACATGTTTGTTTATTTAATTTAGACTCCGTTAGGGCAGTCAAATTAAGTACGAAAGATATCAGATAACTGATAAATACCCGTGTGTTATGGGGTATTGTGTTTAACCTATGTATAAAAGCAAGAAACTACTACTTCTCTTATTTTCTTGAAGCTTCCAAAATAATACCCCGTACCTAATTCTTTCTCCTTTGAAACCCTAATCATAAAAACTTGTTCTTGGGCTCAAATTGATCTTAGAATCGTGTTCTTTATTGTCTACTGATTCTAACAAGGTAAGAATCACAAGCTTTCATGCTTTAATCTTTGAGAAAATGGAGTTTTTGTGTTAGTTTTTACAAAGTGTGTAATTTGGGTCTAAATGGTTAGATTTGATGTTGTTTGAGTCCAAATCTTGTGGGTTTATGTTTATACATGTTTAGTGTCTTTAATTTGGTCAGTTTTGAGGTCGTAATCGAGCTCTAGAGCAAGAATTGGTTGAATTTGGGCGAAACCCGTCACTTTGTTCTTCAACTTCTGCAGATAAACACAGTCGGCCGAGTGTCTCGAGACACTCGACCGACCGACTCGACCATCGACCGAGTGTGTGAGACCCACGACCGAGTGTGTCTGTGAGGGACCATCGACCAAGTGACTAGACACTCAACCGAGTGAGTGTAGACAGTCGGCCGACTGTCTCTAACAGTCGACCAAGTGTCTTTGGCAGTGAATATTTTACTAAGTCTTGATTTTTAGCCGTTATACTGCCCGTTTGTATATTGATGATCATGATATTATAACTAACTTGTGAGTATTGTTTTCAGGTGATACAGACGAGGAGAAGACTCGGTGACATTAGACTACCGAATGATGTCGGTATCGGTGAGTGGGACTAACTGGAGAATATAGTATAGAGAAGCATGTTAAATTATGATTGCTATGCTTGTTAGATATACTTATTATTGTGGTTAGTTAGTACGTTGTGATGACTGCATGTTAGTTGATGCTTGTCTGCTGGAGCCCAGTGCGTCCCTATTGTGTGGTGGCCTCGGTAGGAGATATCAACCTGCGGGTTGGGTTCCTCTGTGGTGGCCTAGACAATCGTGGTATATATATATATATGAATGATGCGCCCGTCGAGTGTGGATTATATATATACAACTCGGTGGTGGAGGAACTTCTGGTAAGCCCCAGTCCGATCAGCTGGTGGTTAATGGTTTGGCCGAGCCGCCAGAGTCTCTGTAGATGTCACTTGGGTGATGTTTATGTGTTAGAATATGTGACATGATTAGCATGACGGTTCCTGTATACTATTTCTTGTAGTTAGTTGCACTCACTTAGCTTCGTGCTAATCCCCCACATCTTCCCTGCAGGTTATGGATTTGTTGTATGCTAGTTATCAGGGTGAAGATGGGATGCTGGAAGATATGTTTGACAAAGCCGGAAACAGTAATGTCGTGTCCTTTATATTAAAAGCTATTGTAATATTTAATATAACACCCAGACTTTTAAATATCAACGTGTATATTATAATCAAGTGGATTTTATATATATATATATATATATATATATATATATATATATATATAATAATCAGGTCTTCCGATGTATTTAAAAAAATCAGGGGTGTTATAAGTTGGTATCAGAGCGTAGGTTTGGCAGCATGCGAACGGAAGTGGCATGTTCCCAAACCGTGTGTCGAGTCAAACATATCTTGGGGGTGTGTTAAGTGAGCGAAGTAGGTATTGATGAGTTAGTTGGCGGAAACTAACAGGTTATCTACTAAGCTTTTGTGTGTGAGATGTTGTGATAAGACATGTATGAAGATCGATTCCACCCTGCTGGTGCTCCGTTGACCCTCAGTGCTGGCAGAACTTCGGTGGATGCATTTTTAGGCCGATTTGGATGGAGGATTTGACGAGTATTAGTTGACGTGGCTCCAATGATGAGGATTCAGTTGCAGAGTTGATGAGGGTTAAGGGTGCGGGTGCGATCGAGGTGTTGATAGAAACAGAAGATGTCTTCTTATTCATAATGGTACATTCTTGTTACATTATTGTAACTATTATTATTATTGAACCTGTAGATTGTGTTCATGTCTTTGTCGAATTTTGTATGTGTTGTTAGGATAATCTGTGATGATTAGTGATTCTAGTTGCGATTGAGTAATTATTCCTGTAAGATAGAAATAGATGATAGTTGACGGATCTAGTTACGACGATTGTGTCTGGAACTACCCTTGCCACTATCGGGATTTTATTCCTTTAGACTGACTGCTATGTTCTGTGAGACTTTGTAGGCATGACCTTTGGAATATTGTGTCATACTGTTGTGAATTGTTGTTATATGGCCTGTTATACTATACGTGAGACTACTGTTGACCTAGACTGGAAGAATTGAGGTGAATAATTTGTAGTATTAACCAAGACGAATAAGAAGTCTTATCTTTACCATTGACTGTTGGGACACATGTAGTAACCCATAAAGACTGATTAGGGTAGTGACCCCTTGATGATTGGTGAAGGTCCCGAAATCTATTGTGTAACTATGTGAAGTGGAGATTTAATGCTTGTCGACTGTGACTGAACCAGTAGATAACGGATCCGATGATATTGTAGTATGACGAGACTTGTTGTGTTAGACTTAGATGAAATGTAATTCCTTTCCATAGATCGACGGGACACACGTAGTGGCCCGTAAGGATTGGGATAGAGTAGTAGTTTTCTTGTCTTCTAATAAGAGGACCCCAACCCTGTTTGTTACTGTCGTATGTATGTGGTTTACGTGTCATGTATGATGTAGACTTTTGGTTCAGATGTTTGTGATCGTAGTAAGACCTTGAGGATTCGCTTTTCCTGCCTTAGACTCATGTGAGTTGGTGATGATCTTTAAGAAGTATGTTTGAAAGGAGCTTTCCATGTAGTCTTGACTGAAGATAGGAAAATTATGTTTTGTTGTTATGTGAGGATTATTACTAGCCTGGCTGTACCATTGCAGGATTTGACTAGCTATGTAGGACTCGTAGAGTTGTCCTGAGAAGTTGTTGACTTTCGTGAATTGATGTGACTCATTAGATGTCAGTATAGGAGACGTTCGTTTAGTGACTTTTTGGAAGTGGAGAAGACTTTAATCGGAATAGGAATTCAGTTCTAGCTGAATTGTGATGAATCTTGACTAGGTCAGGAAACGTGATTAGGACAAGCGATCATTTTACTGTTAAGGTAGAATCATTGATTTGATAGTTCGATAGTGACTAATGTGAATATTTTATCTTTTGAAGATTTGAATGCAAGGTTGAGGACGGACAATAATAGTATTTCAAATAAGACGAAGTAAGTAGGTATAGTTTATTGAATGTTGGATCAGATTTTCAAATGTGTTTGCTAAAGAGGACTTAGTAGAATTAAGATCGACCTAGAACCGAGTTAGGTGTTTACTTACAAGACTTCTTGCGGTTTTGATAGTCTTAGATTGTAAAATCTATTGGTATAGTGGAGATTTATAACTACCAGTGACTTGAGAAAATAGATTGTGTTTTATCGATGAACTCTATTAAGGTCTTGTTCCGAAATACTCGAAATGAAAGTGTGATTTAGAATGATGTATTAGGTCTGGCCAACGGAAATACATTGTAGTAAATCATACAGTAGTTTCGAGAGTCAGAAGAGATGTAACGAGTGTTAGATTGGGTGTTGTTTGGCGATGAATGTGATTTTCGATGAACTATTGACCGAGAATAGACTTTTTCGGCATAGTAATGTTAGTTGAACAATATTTGGACCTAGGCTATTGATGATCGAATAAGCTTTAGTTTTGAATTCTGATGAAGTTCGAAGCAAAATTAATTCGATGCAGAGATCATTTTAGTGGTGTCAAACGCGTATATTATTATCGTTTGACGGACTTAATTGTTAGATGGATGTTTATTGCTTGTGGTAGTGGATATTGTTGACTTGAAATCCATGTTCGAATGATTAATGTTGATTTAATATTGCATTTGTAAGTATTTCTTCTAATGATGATATGAATAAAGTTATGCTTTAAGTGATGAAATTTGGGTAAGTATCAACCTAGATAAGTGATTCATGACAAAACCCTTAAATATCGAACTTGAAATAGGTATTTAATTGCGGGTTCTGGTAGCATTTTAACCAAGTGACGATCTTTCTGATGTAACTGTAGCAGTGGTGGGCATGTGTATTGATGTTACTTGAGGAAATTAATACTTGGATAATTACTTTCAGAATGTGTGGACGATTATTCTTTACTCAAGATTTGTGATGTAATAATTGAATTGATTTGAAATTGGGTTGGTAAGCATTTCTACTATGATTGAGTTGACTAGAATCACGATTTAATCGTTGAATAATTGGGTGAATATTGAACCAGATAAGCGAATTTCAATGAAATTCTTGAATATTGGGATTGAAACAAGTATTAAATTACAGAATTTGGGTAATTTAGTGTAATCCGAGTTGATTTGGCTATGTTGTAGTGATGAAATTAGCTAAGTTTGTGTATTCTAAGGTAAATGATAGCCATTATTCAGTGTTTTAGAGTGAGTTGATCTAGGAAATTCGAAGAAGGTGACTCGGGGATAACCTCAAATCATGATTGACAGATATCAGGTAGTGGGTCATTAGTAGTGACTCGAGAGTTAGTATGTAAAATCTAGACATGAGATGGAATTTTTGTGGTATTTTGTAAGATTAATGATAGATCAAGTTTGGAATTTAGATGAAATTAGACTTGTTTAGTTATTAGATAGCGGTAGGTTGTCAGCATTGAATTTATTTAGCTTGTGGTAAAGACTATTTTTTTTTCTAAGACCAGAATGTGAGGAACAGTGCAGATATCGTGTAGTGTAAGTAAGTAAGTTTGCAGATCGGTATATGGTGCGTCTTTGACCCTTGGATAGTAGACTAGCAGATGATGTGTTTGGCCTTAGACCGATAAGTTAGCTTTTTACCTACGAGAATGGACGGAGCCTTGTAAGGTGTATGACCGTAGGACATGTTTTGACTTAGATTATGTTGTGGCCCGTTGTGGTGGTTTGTAATACCGATGACCTTTGTTGATTTGATGATGTAGAATTGTGGGCTTAACTGAGTTGTATCTTCATGTGACACGTGGGCAACAGATAGATGACTTAGAATAAACTGAATGGGAAATTTGATGGATCAGTCCGATTCAATGAAATTGACAGTGTATAACCGTTGGTATCTTCAGAAAGTGGTGTATTGTGACAGTTTGACGTGAAACTTTTCGTGGAAAACCAAGGAATGCAGACTGATTGATGTAAATTAGAGGACTAAGTGATGGATAGTTACATATGATTCGAGAATACGATATGTAAGCAGAAACTTGTTGTAAACCGTTTCGTGGAAGTCAATTAAGTTGATGATGGGTCTATATAATACTTTAGGGTTGTCTTGTATTTGAATGAATGTTGATTGCATCTAGTATTGAATTGTTTGATCGTTATCCTCTTAGCTTAGCGTTAGGATAAATGATGATGTGCACGGACCTTGTTAAACCGTAGATTGTTGGTACTTGGTTACCACTTCAAGCGATAATTATGATGCTATAGACAATTGTGGGATAAATTATCTGAATGTTGTGTTGCATGATTGGAGTTGGTCGTAACAGAACCGGTTGGCATTGACTTAGTGACGGTGGGTTTTTATATTGATGATTTTTGGCTTATGGATTGACAGATGAGAAAACTAATGAACCTTGGCAATGCTTGTTATCTTAGGATATGTTTTGGTGTAGCTACCGATGTGACCAATTGTGTTGGTATTTGTTACCTGTGACCCGTGTTGGCTATGATTTAGTAGATTCTGAGGACGGAATTTCTTTAAGGGGGGTAGAATTGTAACACCCTTGAAGCGGGCCTTGCTGTTAGATTACTATTTTGCCCTCAGGTTGTGTGGTGTTATTATATGCTTTTATTCTAATTTTATATTTTGTATTATTTAATGATGTGGATAGGACCAGTTTGTGACAAGGGTCACAGAACAGGTTTGTTTATTTAATTTGGACTCCGTTAGGGCAGTCAAATTAAGTACGAAAGATATCAGATAACTGATAAATACCCATGTGTTTTGGGGTATTGTGTTTAACCTATGTATAAAAGCAAGAAACTACTTCTTCTCTCATTTTCTTGAAGCTTCCAAAATAATACCCCGTACCTAATTCTTTCTCCTTTGAAACCCTAATCATGAAAACTTGTTCTTGGGCTCAAATTGATCTTAGAATCGTGTTCTTTATTGTCTACTGATTCTAACAAGGTAAGAATCACAAAATTTCATGCTTTAATTTTTGAGAAAATGGAGTTTTTGTGTTAGTTTTTACAAAGTGTGTAATTTAGGTCTAAATGGTTAGATTTGATGTTGTTTGAGTCCAAATCTTGTGGGTTTATGTTTCTACATGTTCAGTGTCTTTAATTTGGTCAGTTTTGAGGTCGTAATCGAGCTCTAGAGCAAGAATTGGTTTAATTTGGGCGAAACCCGTCACTTTGTTCTTCAGCTTCTGCAGATAAACACAGTCGGCCAAGTGTCTCAAGACACTCGACTGACCGACTCGACCATCGACTGAGTGTGTGAGACCCACGACCAAGTGTGTCTGTGAGGGACCATCGACCGAGTGACCAGACACTCGACCGAGTGAGTGTAGACAGTCGGCCGACTGTCTCTGACAGTCGACCGAGTGTCTTTGGCAGTGAATATTTTACTAAGTGTTGATTTTTAGCCGTTATGATGTCCGTTTGTATATTGATGATCATGATATTATAACTAACTTGTGAGTATTGTTTTCAGGTGATACAGATGAGGAGAAGACTCGGTGACATTAGACTACCGAGTGATGTTGGTATCGATGAGTGGGACTAACTGGAGAATATAGTATAGAGAAGCATGTTATATTATGATTGCTATGCTTGTTAGATATACTTATTATTGTGGTTAGTTAGTACGTTGTGATGACTGCATGTTAGTTGATGCTTGTCTGCTGGAGCCCAGTGCGTCCCTATTGTGTGGTGGCCTCGGTAGGAGATATCAACCTGCGGGTTGGGTTCCTCTGTGGTGGCCTAGACAATCGTGGTGTATATATATGTGAATGACGCGCCCGTCGCGTGTGGATTATATATATACAACTCGGTGGTGGAGGAACTTCTGGTAAGCCCCAGTCCGATCAGCTGGTGGTTAATGGTTTGGCCGAGCCGCCAGAGTCTCTGTAAACGGCACTTGGGTGATGTTTATGTGTTAGAATATGTGACATGATTAGTATGACGGTTCCTGTATACTATTTCCTGTAGTTAGTTGCACTCACTTAGCTTCGTGCTAATCCCCCACATCTTCCCTGCAGGTTATGGATTTGTTGTATGCTAATTATCTGGGTGAAGATGGGATGTTGGAAGATATGTTTGACAAAGCCGGAAACTCTGATGTCGTGTCCTTTATATTAAAAGCTATTGTAATATTTAATATAACACCCATACTTTTAAATATCAACGTGTATATTATAATCAAGTGAATTTTATATGATATATATATATATATATATATATATATATATATATATATATATATATATATAAAATAACCAGGTCTTCCGTAGTATTTAAAAAAAAACAGGGGTGTTTTATGCAGACTGTGAGTTTGAGACGTGTAGTGTTGAGGCTTGTGCTGCGGATGTTGTTGTTGGTGGTACTGGTGTTGCCGGTGCTGTTGCTGAAGCTGGTAGGTTTTGCACCACGTTTTCCAAATTGATTACTCGAGCGCGAAGCTCGTTGACTTCTTCCATTATTCCGGGATGTTTGTCGGTCTAAATGAGCGGATGAATAAGGTTTAGAATTGTGGATAGAATATAATCGTGTCGAGCTACCCTGGAAATGAGAGAGAAAATGGTATTATGAACATGTTCGCCGGTAAGTGCTTCAGGTTCATCGCCAAGAGGGCAATATGGTAGATGGGAGGGATCACCTTCTTCTTGTCTCCAATGATTTAGTGGACTACGAACCCATCCCCAATTCATCCATAATAGATGATGGCTAATTGGTTGATCCATTCCAGTCACACTACTTTCGGAGCTTGAGTGAAACTCCCTATCGGAATCCTAGGGACTTGAACTAGTGGCGAGTACCATTTCGTACAATTAAGTAAAGGATTTTTCGATAAGAAATGATTTCCGGCTATCGAATGGTATTCTAATTACATAGAATATATATATATATATATATATATATATATATATATATATATATATATATATATATATATATATATATATATATATATATATATATATATATATATATATATATATATATATAGAACAAAAGATTTCGTAGATTACGGAGGAATTTACGGAATATGTCAGGCAAGATTTACAGTAACAGATACGCTAAGATATGAATTAGCAGATACGCTAAGATATGAATTTTTTGTCTATACACTATTCATGCAGTAAGATGTGTCTAGACTAAGAATGATAAGCAGGTAATTTCCGACAAGAAATGATAAGCAAAACTTTTGACATGCAGACACGGTCGAAGTCCAGACCCACTAATGCATCTAAACAACTATCAGTTAGACACACTAATGCAAGACCTGGTTCGCTAAGACCACCGCTCTGATACCACATGAGACGACTCGTCCTAATCCGTAAACTCGAATACAATAACATATGATTACATTGTGAGGCATTTGACCTCTAAATGATACATTTTACAAACATTGCATTCGTTTTTAAAAGACAAACTTTCATTTCATCCAAAGTTAACAGGCATGCATACCACTTCATAATATCCAACTATAAATGACCTAATCTGTCATTTACTTAATAATAATATTTATTGAACTCAACGACTTGAATGCAACATCTTTTGAAATATGCCATGAATGACTCCAAGTAATATTCTTAAAATAAGCAAATGTATAGCGGAAGATTTCCTTAATACCTGAGAATAAACATGCTTTA
Source organism: Rutidosis leptorrhynchoides (assembly GCF_046630445.1). Taxonomy (NCBI): domain Eukaryota; kingdom Viridiplantae; phylum Streptophyta; class Magnoliopsida; order Asterales; family Asteraceae; genus Rutidosis; species Rutidosis leptorrhynchoides. The sequence continues at coordinate 349,663,385 of NC_092342.1, read as the reverse complement.
AAGTGTCAACCAAAAGGTTGGTGAGTTCATTAGTTTATCGTAATCAATCATTTCCATAATTTTTAATAGACTACAAGATTTCATTTATTCAATAATCATACACTCGCAAGTGTTTAAAATTCATTCATATGGATTGAACACCTGGTAACTGACCTTAACAGGATGCATATAGAATATCCCTATCATTCCGGGACTCTCATCGGACATCATAAATCGAAGTACTAAAGCAGTTCAAATTCTATGACTCGGGCTTGTTAGTGCCCATAGATCTATCTTTAGGATTCGCGTTAATTGGTGGCAATTATCATAAACACCAATTCTTAGGTTACCAAGCTAAAAAGGGGCATATTCGGTTCGATAATCCAACCATAGAATGTAGTTTCTATTACTTGTGTCTATTTCGTAAAACATTCATAAAAGTAGCGCATGTATTCTCAGTTCCAAAAATATATTGCAAAAGCATTTAAAAAGGGAGCAAATGAAACTCACGATACAATATTTTGTAGTAAAAATATTCATACGACGGAACTGAACAATGCAAGGTTGGCCTCAGATTCACGAACCTATAACAAGTATATATATTAACACATTGTAATATTACTCAACTATGTTTATATACATTTTATAATATATATAGATCAATATCTTTATATATTATTATATTAATCCTTATTATTTGTTATAATACTTATATGATATATACTTTAATAAATGTGAGATTAATAATATTATATTTGTCAATATATTAAAAATCTAATATTAGTATACTTATGATATTTGTAATAAATATATATTTTTATATAGATATCTTTTGTTTGTAAAAATAATAATTATAATAATAATAAGTTAAGGATAATAATAATAATGATAGTAATATTAGTAATAATAATAAAAACAAAAAAAAATGTTACTTTTAATAATGATAATCTCAATAAAGAAAATGATAGTTTTTAATGATAACAACATAATAATTTTTGTAGGAGTGATACTTTTAATAATAATAGTAGTTTTTAATAAAAAGATAAGTTTAATAATAATGATAATGAAAATAATAATTTTTGATAATACTACTTAATAAATAATAATAATAATAATAATAATAATAACAATCTTATTACTAATGATTATATTAATAATAATGGTGATAATATTAATAATAATACTTATGTCATTAATAATAATAATAATAATACATATGTACATATATTAGCAATAATAACATTGATCATAAATATAATACTAGTAATAATAACAATAATAATAATACTGATAATAATAATATTAGTAATGATAATACTAATAAGTTTTAATTGATATTACCTATAATAATAATGATAATAACATTCATAATATTAACATTATTGATAACAATAATTAACATAATAATCATAATCATAATTAATAATAATAATAATAATAATAATAAAGATAATAATAATAATAATAAATAAATAAACCACCTTAAGAAAATCAGCTTCCTAAAAAAGGAAAATGCCCTAGCTCGGGCTTGAACCCAAGACCTCCCGCTCACCTACAACACCCCTTAACCATTACACCATGTATGTTTTTCTGTTTTAATTCGTATTCCATATATATTTAACCCGATAACCTGACAGTTCTACTTCTTCTTCATAACTTAGGTCGACCATTGACAAAACTCAAAAGCGACATAAAAGGAAAACTGGTTGGGTTTTAGAAATTCCAAACAAAATAGAAACAAGCTGCTGTGGTTTATAACAGAAAAGAAAAAAAACAGAAATTCAAACCCAGGCTCGATAATGAAACGGATGAACACAAAATTTGATTTTTAAAATTGAAACGTTTTTAGACTATGATTACTACATGAGTTATGTAGTAACCAATTCATATAACCTTCAGAAATCAAACATTAAACTAGAATCGAAACAGGTAACCTGAATTTGATCGAAGAATAATTGTTTGACTTTTCAAACCAAAACTTTGACTCAGAAATTCTACCTCGATGTAAAGAATTGAGATTTAAGATTTTGCAGATAGTTTAACCTATAGATTCCTAACAAGACTGCACTAATAGATTTTGTAAATTGATTTTAAATCGAGCTTTGAGTAAAAAGTTATGCCACATAGGTATCGAGTTTATTTTTTAAAAAATTCACTTTTTAAACTGCCGATTAATAGTAGAAGAGTTGTGAAATTGTTAGTGATGGTGGAAATTCATTGGAAATTGTTATTAACATGTGAAGGATTGTTTAATTTATGGGAATGCAATTGTCGACCAGTTCAATCAAGAAACAGATGAAAAAAAAAATAAAAAATAAAAAGAATTATAACAGATTAAGACCTTCAACAGAATTTGGTTGTATATGGGATTTGGATTCGATTTAGAGACCAGAAACAAAAATCAAAAATAGAAAGATCGTGACAGGAAACTGTTTATATCACAGTGATGTGTAAAATCGTGTCTATAAATTATTATGGGAAATGCCGGTTCAAAGATTAAAACACACTCACGGACAGTGTACCCGATCGTGTAGCAGTATAGTAAATAGTAATTCCAAGTATGGTTCCAAGGAAAGTATGGATGTAATTTAAGAACGTAAACTAGATCGTAATTAATTAACTAAAACAACTAACCAAATTAAGCAAATAGCAGATAAGTAAGAAATAGGGGTTTTCCGTTTAACGACCGGATTGTCAATAGAAGGTGAATAAAATAAAAGACAATATTTTTGTATTTTTAAGTTTATAGAAAATAAATGCAGACTCAACAAACAAATTAAAGACAGTTTTGAATTCAATAGACAAAGAAATGTTCGCCTAGATCTTTTACCCTTGGTGTCGGATGATATAGTATTAAGCACAAGTTATAGTGATAAAATGCATGTAATTACTAAATCGGTTCGTTTAGAGTTCTCTTTTACGAACACTCAAGCTAGGATTTACCGGCTTAGGGTTCCCTCTCACCAAAGACCTCGTTGCTTGTGACTAAGTAATTAACTAATTCAGAGATTTAGATTAAATTGGTTACGCGTTCGCTCCACACAATTCACCCCTGTTTTGTTCAACATATGTTACCCAATTTACCCCCTTGGTCCAGTAAGCACCCAACTAATTAAGACAAATCAATTGGAAATTAATGTACTGAATTGAAACAGTGTTCTCTTTGTTCAAACAAGTACACTAATCAATCTCATAACATACATCAACACCCACAAGTGTGGTTATTTATCCAAACTCTAATTTATCATGAAAAAAATCATATAACTATAAAAGAAATCATCCAACACTAAGGTTATTAATCTAAATGAACATAAAAAATTTAGCTCATAACAATAATATGGATTAAACACAAATCAATATTGCTGTAACAACCCAAACCAAACCACGACAATTCCCGTTAAATTTTACAACAAAAAAAAAATTTTCTGGTGCAGTTCATTTGCGCGGCGCGCCAGGTGGGTGCGCGGCGCGCCAAACCACCTGGACAGCCCGCTGTCCCCGGAAGTCAATTTAACGAAAATGTTTGACTAGTTCCCGACATTTTTAGCCAAAACGCTTTTAACCATAAATTCATATATATAAAACTAGCACGTTTAATTAATAAAATTGAGTTTACGAAGCGGGTCCCACAACGACCCATTTTACCACCTTGAGTACCGAAATACAATATTTGACCAAAAGACTTTAATACAATACAAAGCCGAGCATGGCGATTGGGGATACGCTACCCAATCCTAAATGATCCAAAAGCAAGTCACTAAAGCAACTATGCACGTCTTCTAGTCCTCGCGCTTACCCGAGCCACCATATCCGCATGCGATCTATAAAAAGAGTCAACAACGAGAGGGTAAGCTAATGCTTAGTGAATGATAACATACTACATACATATATATGTATAAAATGAATACGCCACACAAACAAATACCGCATACCGGGGCATCCAAGTATAAAGCATCTACACTAAGCATACCGTACGATCTAAGCAACGAGCTAAAGATACAACACAAATAAGAGTCCACCAACGACAAAGTGAACATCGCCAAATAGCTACACCCGGAGGGTTAGCTACAACACAACAACACATTAATATATAAACAATAATAATAATGCACAAGGTTAACCCCTTAACCCCAATCACACGAACATTGGCCGAACTACCCGAGCCTTGTGAATTCGCACAACCCGAAATTCACTTCTCAACCATAAGATGACCGAACAACCCGAGTCATCGTGAATCCGCACTACCCGAGATTCACTACCTCAAATAAGGTGACCGAACAACCCGAGTCACCATGAATCCGCACTACCCGAGATTCATTTCTCAATACCAAAACCCATGGTCACGGTGATTATAAAATCCACCAAATCGGGGTCATCCACAACACAACCATATCAACCCTTCGCCATTAGGGTTACAACAACCAAATCACAACCAAGTGTGATAATGTGCACACAAAATGTGCATCTCGCCAAAGATGGTCAACCAAAACGCACAACGTGCCGATTGGACTTATACACAAGTCCATCAAAACCACCTATATGTGAAGTGAGCTCTATAACCGAGAATCACTTCACCCGACCCGCACCCATCCTACACATACATATGCACATAGGATATTATCACTCACCTTGAAGTCTTGAAGAAGCTTCCAAGTGAATCCGCAACTTGCCAATGGAAGATACCTATTCCATTATCACAATTACAACAATACAATTAGGATGGATTTATAAACCACCCAATTCGACCCTTAGTGCAAATTCGACCCAAATGCACTTCCAAGTACAAACCGCGCCCAAAACTAATCAATAATCACTAACACGAGTGAGAATGGTCCTAATACATCCATTAAACCCGAACACAAGTGCCAAACACGTGTCATACCCATTTTGACACTTAAACCCTAATTTTGACCCATAAAGGTCAAAATCTCATCCTTTACAAGTTTTGACACCAAAACACATTTAACTCGGTCTTATACTTCAACTTAATCCATTTTAAGTTTATAAACCTCATTAATTCGCCAATCGGGTCATAATTACCATCAAACCCTAATTTGACCCAAAGTCACAACTAGTCAACCAAATTACCCTAAATGTGTTTCAACACTTCCATAATCACCTACTTAAGTGATTAAACTCAAATTAAAGTTCTAAACATGGCCAATTAGTTCGCCAACTCAAAATCCACCAACAATTAACAACAAACCCGATTACTAGGTTCACTAAACCCATTTCATCACATAAAAGGGTTTTACAACTAATTAACTCAAAACCCTAACTTGAATATCAAATTAGATAAATGAAATTCGGAGTTTGAGCTTACCAATACTATCACCGCGTAGCCGAGAACGAAAGGAACAACTTTAAAACCCGAGACTTTGAACGATTCGAGCTTCTTCTTCACCAAAACCTCCAATCTCTCTCTAAATATTTGGAAGGGATGAATGGACATGAAAAATGATCCAAAACTGATCCAAAGTAGCTAATATGGCACACAAATCCGGCCCCATGTGATTTTACCCTTTTACCCCTCATTTAATTTAAATAAAAACAAGGGAGTTCTGTCAGCAGCAATCGGCGCGGCGCGCCCCTACCCCGCGCGGCGCGCGGCCTCTCTGAAACAGATTCTTTTTCATTTTAAACTTTATATAAATAATCCGCGAAACCCAATCTCGAATGTCTTAATACACAAACAAGCAAGATAAATATTCGGGTCTTACAACTCTCCCCCACTTAAACTCGATCACGTCCTCGTGATCCTCATCACTTAACCACGTGGACCTCACCCTACGGTCCTCGACATAAGTCCCAATCCGACTTTCCTAAGCAATTCTTTCCCAACGAATCGCTTTCCACAACTAAATCGTCACCCGCGATTTATCAAAACCACAATCCGAGCACTACAACCATGCTCCTTCCCTAACATCGGGAAAACTCAACCACTCTCGTACCGAGATATAAATCCCTTAGCGTACTATTACCGAGTACAACGCTAAAAGCAACTAAGTCTCAACCTAAGGTCATCAACCCGAAACGATGAAGACCGAACCAAACGAATCCTTACGGACAACACCACTTAACAACATCCATTGTAGTGCGCAATACGACCCATACGCAGCTACCGTAACAACACAAACCCACGGTTAGAAACCGATAGCGCCCAAAACGGCTATGGGAACACAAGTCCCAAGGTGTACGAAATCATCCATCATCACACCCGTAACAAACATGTGAGCGAAACACGGCTATCGCATCACTAATCATACCACGTGGTCCTCACGACCCCACCATCGACGCATAAAACGACCGATAGTTCCCACAACATGGTCCTTACGACCCCACCATTGGTGTATCAAACAACCAATAGATTACAACTCAACATGGCCGAAACAACCCGAGCCAAAACACATATGGAGGATGGTCGAAACAACCCGAACCTTTGTGAATTCGCACAACCCGAAATCCACCAACCCAATCCATATATCTCACAACGAAATGACCGCACAACCCGAGTCATCGTGAATACGCGCAAACCGATATTCACTACCACCGCCACATAGTATAACCGAGGATGGCCGTACAACCCGAGCCTTAGTGAATCCGAACCACCCGACATTCACTACCTCAAACTATGATCCCAACCAACAGGGACAATCGTACTACCCGAAATATTGTGAATACGAACAACCCGATATTCACGTCCCACAACACAACTCTCTTGATGAAGTCAGCGGACCCCGAAGGTCATGCTCCACCAATCTCAATACCGGATGAAGTCAGCGGACCCGAAGATCATGCTTCACCGATCTCAACACCACGCTCATGACGAAGTCAGCGGACCCTAAAGATCATGCTCCATCAATCACGTACTCCCATGATGAAGTCAGCGGACCCTAAAGATCATGCTCCATCACGTAACCATACTATAATGAAGTCAGCGGACCCGAAAGTCATGCTTCATTAATCCACAATACTACGATGAAGTCAGCGGACCCGAAAGTCATGCTTCATTAATCCACAATACTACGATGAAGTCAGCGGACCCCGAAGGTCATGCTTCATCAACCACATACCATAATCGAGCAAGAACCACCTATATCAAACATAGGTACCGAACAAGAATTCTCCAAAAGAGAACCCGACACACACCTTCCTTAACCGAAGGATTTCACCTTGCTCACCAAACACGACCATTATCTCTCAACGAGATTTACCACATTACCACCTCGGTGGTAGTTCCAATCTAAACCATAAGTACAATTTATCCGAAATCGTACTCTACCACAAATCGACCAAAACTAGGTCTCGACAAAGTGTCCGGATCTACCAAAAGCATCATCCGAAACATCACACTAAAACTTCCTCGTGCGGGAGTGCGACTCCCCCACTTGGAACCACGTTCCTATATCACAACTCGTACACCCGTACGATGCTACCAAAGGTAGACTTTACCAACAATTGGGTACACACGACCCATCACCACACCTTGCTCTAATCTTGAGCACGCGAAGGATTTCAATCAATCCTTAAACACTTTGAACGAAAAGTGTATCACGATTACACAAACCATACCCTCGCAATTATCCAATTGCTTTAGTTTGTCAAGTTTCACTTAGTCACTCATGTACCTAAGGGTTTCTCCCGGGACCCTAAGTACAATGTAACCACAACACAATCGGAGTCGACACCACGATAGTAGGTATAAAAGAGGCACCTAATGTCGCGTCATAAAGACTCCATTACCAACATACGTCAAGATTTTAAACACTCGATCTCAAAGGTTCCAATCACCCGACGAACCCCATGGTTCATCACTTCAACACAGAAGCGAACACGCGCTTAACAATCGAACACCAAATCCATTTCCGTGGCTTGGTAGTAACATTTCCCAAATACTAAGGAATGCTTGGTTGCACCAAGTCTTACGCCCTTCGTCCCAAAAATCAAACATCGTCACAGGGTACTTCCATTAGGAACGTCACCCTTAACCATAACATGCAAATCACTATGCAATTAACAAGTCCGAACATAAACGCCACATAAATAAATATTCAAAGACATATTTATCAAAACGAAACGTACCTCAACGTCTCCTTGCGGCATTCGCCGCCGCCAACCCGGGACAATCCGGCTTGCGATGTCCCTCTTTATGACAATAGTAGCACATTCCGCCTTCACTTCTCGGCATCGTGCATTCCCACAACTTGTGACCCTTAACGCCACAATTGAAACATCTAGGCGCACGAGATTCCACCGCGCCCTTTACCACTTTACTCGTACTCGCACTCGGACCCTTAGTCCTCTTACTCGGAGCACCATAAGAAACAACCCTTCCCTCACTTGAAGGTTCGCCCTTTTTCGATCGCGTATAAGACTCGAAACCTCTAGCCACCGCAAATAACTCCGCAAACGACTTCGCGTAACCCCGGCTAATTTTGCTTTTCAAGTCATCGCTCAAAGTTCGATAGAAATCCTCCATCAACAAACGATCGTTCCCCAAATATTCCGGGCAAAAACGAGCCTTCGACATAAAAGTCGTCTTTAAAGTATTCAAGTCCATAGAACCCTGTTGCAAATTTCGCAACTCACAACGCAATTCCGATAAATCAGCTGAAGTTCGGAACTCCTCGAAGAATTCCTCCTTAAATTCATCCCATGATAACGCCATAAACGTCTCACCACCGACAAGATCAATCTTGCCATCCAACCAATCCTTCGCCCTACCTCGCAACAAACTAGTAGCGAGTCTCGTCTTTTTCTCGGGTGGGCATTCCATAGTACGAAAACACCCTTCGACATCCGAAACCCAAGTCGTACTCACCAAAGGATCCGGTTTCCCATCATACATAGGGGGTTTAGTCCTCATGAAGCTCTTAAGACAACGCTCCATTTCACCCCTATTTTGGAATTCGGAATACTTCCCATCCATTTCTTCTCGAAACGCCCTCATTTGCTCCGCAACGGCGGCCGTAACTCTAGCGTTAAATTCCGTGTCGTTCGTCCCGGTCTCGTTTCGCGTCGTCATTCTAAAGAATGCAAAATGATTAGTCCACGCACGTATAAAATGACACGCACAACACCCTCCCATCTTGCTAAACACTCGTCGTACATCACTTGTTAGACACGATTTGCACCCGTAATAAGGTCTGCAAGTTCTTATTACGCACGCACGCCGCATCGACTCGTTAGTACAACGACCGCCTCGCTCGATGTTATAAACAAACACAAACAAAATTCTACGCGATAGAAGCACACGCGAGAATTACACCACAACACAAATAATATATTAATAATATCCGCATTACTAATATAAACGTTAGTCGACCTATAAACAAGGCACTAACTAAACCCGTTCCTGACCCGTAATCCTACAAGTCCCGCAACAAATTACGCGCACACAAAAGTCTAAGTCTAGGCACTTATCTCAAGTCACCTAAATCCCTTAGACCATGCTCTGATACCACTTGTAACAACCCAAACCAAACCACGACAATTCCCGTTAAATTTTACAACAAAAAAAAATTTTCTGGTGCAGTTCATTTGCGCGGCGCGCCAGGTGGGTGCGCGGCGCGCCAAACCACCTGGACAGCCCGCTGTCCCCGGAAGTCAATTTAACGAAAATGTTTGACTAGTTCCCGACATTTTTAGCCAAAACGCTTTTAACCATAAATTCATATATATAAAACTAGCACGTTTAATTAATAAAATTGAGTTTACGAAGCGGGTCCCACAACGACCCATTTTACCACCTTGAGTACCGAAATACAATATTTGACCAAAAGACTTTAATACAATACAAAGCCGAGCATGGCGATTGGGGATACGCTACCCAATCCTAAATGATCCAAAAGCAAGTCACTAAAGCAACTATGCACGTCTTCTAGTCCTCGCGCTTACCCGAGCCACCATATCCGCATGCGATCTATAAAAAGAGTCAACAACGAGAGGGTAAGCTAATGCTTAGTGAATGATAACATACTACATACATATATATGTATAAAATGAATACGCCACACAAACAAATACCGCATACCGGGGCATCCAAGTATAAAGCATCTACACTAAGCATACCGTACGATCTAAGCAACGAGCTAAAGATACAACACAAATAAGAGTCCACCAACGACAAAGTGAACATCGCCAAATAGCTACACCCGGAGGGTTAGCTACAACACAACAACACATTAATATATAAACAATAATAATAATGCACAAGGTTAACCCCTTAACCTCAATCACACGAACATTGGCCGAACTACCCGAGCCTTGTGAATTCGCACAACCCGAAATTCACTTCTCAACCATAAGATGACCGAACAACCCGAGTCATCGTGAATCCGCACTACCCGAGATTCACTACCTCAAATAAGGTGACCGAACAACCCGAGTCACCATGAATCCGCACTACCCGAGATTCATTTCTCAATACCAAAACCCATGGTCACGGTGATTATAAAATCCACCAAATCGGGGTCATCCACAACACAACCATATCAACCCTTCGCCATTAGGGTTACAACAACCAAATCACAACCAAGTGTGATAATGTGCACACAAAATGTGCATCTCGCCAAAGATGATCAACCAAAACGCACAACGTGCCGATTGGACTTATACACAAGTCCATCAAAACCACCTATATGTGAAGTGAGCTCTATAACCGAGAATCACTTCACCCGACCCGCACCCATCCTACACATACATATGCACATAGGATATTATCACTCACCTTGAAGTCTTGAAGAAGCTTCCAAGTGAATCCGCAACTTGCCAATGGAAGATACCTATTCCATTATCACAATTACAACAATACAATTAGGATGGATTTATAAACCACCCAATTCGACCCTTAGTGCAAATTCGACCCAAATGCACTTCCAAGTACAAACCGCGCCCAAAACTAATCAATAATCACTAACACGAGTGAGAATGGTCCTAATACATCCATTAAACCCGAACACAAGTGCCAAACACGTGTCATACCCATTTTGACACTTAAACCCTAATTTTGACCCATAAAGGTCAAAATCTCATCCTTTACAAGTTTTGACACCAAAACACATTTAACTCGGTCTTATACTTCAACTTAATCCATTTTAAGTTTATAAACCTCATTAATTCGCCAATCGGGTCATAATTACCATCAAACCCTAATTTGACCCAAAGTCACAACTAGTCAACCAAATTACCCTAAATGTGTTTCAACACTTCCATAATCACCTACTTAAGTGATTAAACTCAAATTAAAGTTCTAAACATGGCCAATTAGTTCGCCAACTCAAAATCCACCAACAATTAACAACAAACCCGATTACTAGGTTCACTAAACCCATTTCATCACATAAAAGGGTTTTACAACTAATTAACTCAAAACCCTAACTTGAATATCAAATTAGATAAATGAAATTCGGAGTTTGAGCTTACCAATACTATCACCGCGTAGCCGAGAACGAAAGGAACAACTTTAAAACCCGAGACTTTGAACGATTCGAGCTTCTTCTTCACCAAAACCTCCAATCTCTCTCTAAATATTTGGAAGGGATGAATGGACATGAAAAATGATCCAAAACTGATCCAAAGTAGCTAATATGGCACACAAATCCGGCCCCATGTGATTTTACCCTTTTACCCCTCATTTAATTTAAATAAAAACAAGGGAGTTCTGTCAGCAGCAATCGGCGCGGCGCGCCCCTACCCCGCGCGGCGCGCGGCCTCTCTGAAACAGATTCTTTTTCATTTTAAACTTTATATAAATAATCCGCGAAACCCAATCTCGAATGTCTTAATACACAAACAAGCAAGATAAATATTCGGGTCTTACAATTGCACAAATAATTCATCACTTGCATAGACACAAATAAGTAAATTAAAGTAGCAATAACACAAATGTATTCAAAATCAATACTAAAATATGAGATAAATTTATGAAATAAAAATTATCACTAAATTGATTTTGGCTCCTTCTGTGTTCTTCTCGTGCAACACCAACATCCACTAAAGTGGTCCACCTTCTTTGTTTCAAGTACACAACAAAGACCAATTACCTTCCTCTTTTTCTTGCCACTCGACAAATGCAAACACAAGAGGTCCCACTTGATTTTTTGCACACCAATACCACAATTTAATTTTTTTCTCCTTTGTTTGCTTCTATGATTTCGACAGAAAACCCCAAGGAGGGGGGTCCCACGCAGCTGCTGCAAATAGCAGCTCTACTCCTTTGGTTTCTGTTTCTTTTTGTCACAAGCAAAACCCCAATGGGGTCCCACGGCTGCACACACCCCTTACATCCAAAGCTTAAAAATTCCTTCCCTTCTGTACGTGTATCAATTGTTTTTATATGTTTAAATAACTTGGGCTAAAACTTGTACAATTGGATCTTAAAATTAATAAGAGCCCTAAAAAATTATAAGTCCAACTAATAATATGCCTCTTTAAAATCTGCAGCCCAAATTTATTCTCAAATGGATTTTTTTATTCTACAGCCCAACTATAATTAATTTCATGTCTAGCTGCGCAAGCGGCACTTTCTGTCTTAGTCGAATCGGGACCAATATAATTAACTTTTAAGCTCCAAAATACATATAAACCTCCAAAACAACTCTAACCAAAACCCTATCATAAAAAAAAGACGCTAAACTTTCATAATACCTGCTTTAAACCTCCTCTTTGCTCTCGAACTCATTTCTTCACAAATACGATCAAATCATCTCCAAACCGTATCCAAAGGACCAAAATATGAAGGATATTGCTAAAATAAATGTATGTAAAATATGCAATATCAAATCACCCCACACTAGAGTCTTGCTTGTCCTCAAGCAAATCTGACTCGAAAATAATCTTCTACCATAAAGTAACATCTTCAAAAGTATATGTAGAACCAAACGAACCACAAACCAAACAAGTACTAGCGTGGGCACGAATTTGGAGTAGATATCAACCATGACTCCCACTTGCATTTACATAACAATACTTTCCCAAACCTCAAGCAATATGTAATGAATAAAATAACTAAAGATAGTCTCGAATAGCGTACCATAATTATGAAGTAGAGAATCCGCTAGCCATAATATATAGTCTTTAAAGAAACCAAGAATCAAGTGGGAGCCGAGTACCAAAGATATAGAAAACGAACATGTGTGCCAAAAAGAACGCACGGGCTACCCCGAAATTGGTCAAACCAATGCCTCCCACGGTACCTAACATTGTGAAATGTCGGTAAGAAAATAATGTGCTTAGGAGGATACACATTACGTCTGGATATCATCGACAATCATGAGGTAATCATCTAATCCGTTAAGTCAATCATGGAGATTGAAGTTCATCAGTCTTAAAAGTTGATTAATCTTTAAGGAGATTATCCTTCCAGGGATCTGATAAATCACTGATATTTTGTGTATGCATGGTGCCCCCCGTTTTATGAGACAGATCTGCCTCATTGAGATAAGTCTGACCACTAGCTCCCTGTTTGATGCTGAGGCCTAGTGGATTTCCATCCGATGATAGAGAAGACTTTTCAAGATTGTTCGTCAACCTACAGCTGGTCTGGACTACAACTTATGACATAAGTCATCAAGTGTGTCGGTCGGGAGACTTGACTCCCTTGAGGATGGAATAGATACATCCAATGGTCATAAAAGGTGGTCGGACATAACATTGTCCTTGTTAGGAGAAACAATGAGGATCACCCTATTAAAGTTTTCGATCTAGCGCATGGCCCGATTTTGACCACGCGATCCAATCATCGCTCTTACGGTTGACACCCGTTTTGGTATAGGTGACCTACTATTGAATTCCGAAAAACTTGTAGGATTTCACATTCAATGGTAGTGAACGTGGTTCGGTTAAGGCTAGTGTCACCCACAGTTTTCCTGGGTTTTGGAAAACGACATGTGATGTTAAAGCTAAGGGGTATAAAATACTATTAAATTTTACAACGAAATACTATTAAATACGATACAATTTTACACAAGATATTTATTTATTTATAGAATGGATATACCTAAACCTTGCTACAACACTTATAGGCAGTGTACCTAATCGTACAGTAGTGTAGTTTTTAGTAAGTCCGGTTCGTTCCAAGGGAAAAATCTTTAAACAAATCTTAACGCTATATTAGTTTAATTTATAAAAATACAAATATATATAAGTAATATTATTATTATAAAAGGGGGTTTTTACCGTTTAATGACCGGTTTGTCGATTTTTAAAACTTTAGTCGCAGTTAAAACCTAATGTAAAATATTAAAAATAAATACAAGACTTAATTTAAAGTGTAAAGTAAATAACGATAATGAAATTGCGATAAATAAAAGTGTGATATAATAAAAGTGCGATAATTAAAAAGTACGAAAATTAAAAGTGCAATTAAATACAAAGACAATAAATAAAGGTGCAATTAAATACAATAACAATAAATAAAAGTGCGATAATTAGAAGTGCAATTAAATATAAAAATAAAGGAATTATGCTTATTTAAACTTCCGTAATCATGATGTTTGACGTGTTGATTTTAGTTTATTCCCATGGGTTAATTGTTTTTTGTCCTGGATTATATAATATGTCTATACGGATTTGTCCATAATAGTCCATCAGTCATAAATATAAAGAGCGAAAGCCTTCGTCAAATTATTCTTATTCCCAAAGTCAAATATTCTAACTAATTGGGGATTCGAATTGTAACAAGGTTTTAATACTTTGTTTAATGAATACACCAGGTTATCGACTGCTTGTAAACCAAGGTTTTACTACTTTGTTAACAATTACACCAATTACCCTTGAATGTAATTCACCCCTGTTTCAACAAGTCTATTAACTATTAATCCAGTTTCGTGTCCGGTAAAATGAATAATTATTGGTATTTATAGATATCCCGCCTACCGTACCCAGTCAAGCGTATGTGGTTATATATAAATATGTCAAATTATAAGTTTGTATATTAAATTAACAAGGTATTGTTTAGTTAATATAAAACCCATTAATAGCCCATAGTCTAATTTCCACAAGTGTCGTTCTTTTATCCAAACCTCAATTATGGTACAAAGCCCAATTACCCAATTTTAATATTTTTAGCCTAACATCATGATTACTTCGATATTAAATAAGCATAATAATAACTTAGCTACGAGACATTAAATTAAAAAGGTTGAACATAACTTACAATGATTAAAAATAGCGTAGCGTTACACGGACAGAATTTCGACTTACACCCTTACAACATTCGCTAACATACCCTTATTATTAGAAATTAAAATTAAAATTAAAATTAAAATATAAATTATATATATATATATATATTTACGTATATAGATAGAGAGGATGGATATATGGATATTTAAAACTCGTCGAATGCGTTGGCTTTTATAGGCAGTTTCAGAATTGGGGACTCCGCGAGTCGCGGCCTTTTTTCACTACAAACTCCGCAAGTCACGGAGTTCGTAAAACCAGCTCACACAAGTTTGTCTTTTAATTTGCCGACAGTATTTAAATATAAATATAATATATAAATAATTTTTAAGAATTATTTAAATATTATATTATATTTATGTGCATAGTTGACTCGTAATTTTTAGTCCGTTGCGTCGAGTGTTGAGAGTTGACTCTGGTCCCGGTTCCGGATTTTCGAACGTCCTTGCGTACAATTTAATATCTTGTACTTTGCGTTTTAAATCTTGTACTCTTGTAATTCTGAGACGTTTCTTATCAATAATTGGAACCTCTTTGATTGTATTTTGTACTTTTGAGCTTTTTGGTCGTTTGCGTCTTCAATTCTTCGAATCTATCTTTTGTCTTCACCTTTTATTATTTAAACGAATATCACTTGTAAATAGAACAATTGCAACTAAAAGCTTGTCTTTCTTGAGGAATAATGCTATGAAATATATGTTCGTTTTTAGCATTATCAAATATTCTCACACTTGAGTGTTGCTTGTCCTCAAGCAATATAGTCTTGAAATACTAGAATCACTTCTTTATTCTTCACACTTTGTACATCGGTGATTTCTATACGGCGGTATAAACAATGGTAGTAACGATGTGGTTTACAGTCCCACATGACTATAAAATTTAGATCCATTAAGGAAATTGAATCTTTATGAAAACATTTGATCTTTTTGAAAATTCAATCTAGTTTTTACCCTAGACAAGTTTTTCAGAATAACCCTTCACCGGTGTTTGCAAATTCTTTTTGTAGGTTTGGTGGGTTTCAGATTTGAAAATTTTAGCTCAAAACTTGCGGTTTTGTGTCACCTACTTGCTAACCTTGTATTGGGAAAGCAACACGTCCAGTTTACTTGCTCCGTATATTACCTTTCGATAAACTACCGTCCGGTTGTAAAGGAAAGCGTTGAACAAGCAACTGTTAAGGCAATGTCCCCTGACATACTTTTAATTATAGTCTATAACGTGTCGAATGCAATTACTATCCTTTGTAGGAGCAATAGTAAAGCTCACCCTTATAATTTTTCTGGTCTGGCACAAGGTCCTGTCTTTGACCATGCTATGCAACCACCGTTCTTACGATTGACACCTGATTTGGTTCAGGTGACTTAATGAATTCCAGGTGAATTCCTAGGATTTTACGTTCAAAGGTAATGAACGCATTGAAAATGGGTTTTCAGAAAACAAATCGGTTTGTAATTTTGATCAAAATATTTTCTCGTTCAAGCTCGAGTTTAGATATCATCGAATTTCATGAGTTTGTAATTCTCAATCTTTAAGGTCAATCTCTAGGATTGAGTAATATCAGTCTTAAAAGCTGATTTTTGATCTTTTAAGGAGATTATCCTTTCTGGAGATCTGATTCATTAGTCTTATCAAGCTAATTTGCACGGTGCCCTCTCCATTTTACGAGACAGATCCTCTCATGGTTAGGATAAGTCTGACCACTTGGCGACCCTATTTGATGCTGAGGTCCGCGGATTTCCTGCTGATTTTAGTGATGACTTTTCTAGATTTTTTGTCAAACTACAGCTGGTCTGGACGACAACTTCATGACCTAAATCAAGAAGCGCGTTTCTTTTTTGGAAGACTTTACTTCCTTTTAATGATGGAATTGATTCATCGTGTAGATCCATCTTTCTTTCAAATATATTACAGTAAATCGGGTAAAACTATTTAGTTTAGTCCGAAGCAAAAGTATCTTCAATTATTTGTTACAGAAATATGTGACATATGTTTAAGATAACTTGGTAAATTTTCCCACACTTGGCTTTTATTTTCCTTTTTATTGTCCTCTATTCCATTTTAAATGAATTTTAACATTTTGGTTTGTTTCTCAATTTATGTCCTTTCCAAGGTAACAATAATTTCGGTGTTAATACCTAGTTTTATCGTTCATAAATATGTATAAACATGATTTTGAGTTCATTTAATTGAAAATTTTGAAAAATTTTACTAGAATTGGGTAGTCAGTATATAAGACTAGGGCTGTTCTTTATTATCAGAGAGCACTAGATTCTAATACAACTACTGCTTTACTAGTATTTCTAATGGTAACCAAGTGTATAAAGTAAAAAATTTAAAATCCAAAAGAATTTAACCCCTTCCCACACTTAAGATCTTGCAATGCCCTCATTTGCAAGAAATCAGTAACAATTTAAATTATTGAGGGTGATTAGCGTAGAAATGATTAAATTTTACCAAAGTTTCCAAACATATTGCGTTTGTTTTCTGAATGATAAATGGTGCACATCATTTTTTCATTCCATCTTGTTGTTACATCACATTTATTTTTCATCTTGTCGTCAAAAGTAATAGCTTTTGCTGAACTTAATATCAGTCTTTAAAAATGCGTTGTTTTACCCTGTTGTGTACATAAGATAAACTGCAAACATATATACATATTTTTGAAGTTTGGTATATTACCCCACATTTAAAAATTATTAAAATCTAATAATAAAAGTTAGAAAATTATAAAAACTATTACAATATCAACATAAGTGTTAAATGTAGTAACATTACAAAAATAAAATAAATAAAACTAAATAAACTAGGGTTGATACTGATACCAGTAGGGGTTCCATGCATAACCGTATGTGTTATAAAATGCTTCAGCTGGGTTATAAGTATGATACGGTGGTTGGATCTCTATAGACCAGGGAGGAAATATGGGCTTTGGAGTAGGAATATAATTTCTACCTATATGTTGGCAATGAGCTATGATGTGGTTTTGATGAACTTGCCAATCTTCAAATGCTCGATGTCTAGCATTTTCATACTCTTGTGAAGCTATAAACCTTTGCATTTCTGTCATTTCATTTCCCCCTCCCACATTACCTGGCTGTTGATTTCTCTCAACCTGTGGATGTCTTCCATTATATGCTACTGCGGCGTTATTTCGCCTCTTCAAAACCTTAGCACCATGATATACATTTAAACCAATTGTATCGTGGGGTTCTGGTTCTTCGATTAATAATCCCCCCCGACTTAGCAATTAATGTAATAAATATACCACCTCCTATTATACTGTGCGGTCTCATCCCCCTAACCATAGCTGTTAATAATAACCCACACAATAAGGTATACTTACAGCGCTTTGTGGGTCTCGAATACACATGTGGTAAAATAAATCTTGCTCATTTAACTTTTCCTTATTTTTACCTCGCTGTGTAATCGAGTTCGCTAGAAACCTGTGAATTACTCTTAACTCAGCTCTATCTATATCCAAATAAGAGTAATTTCCCCCTTTAAATCGGTGATGGCTAGTCATTTGACTCCATACACCATGCGTATCAAAATTTTCATCAATCTTCCTACCATTTAATATCAACCCTCGACAATCGGTAGATGCTAGCTCCTCAGGCGTATATATACGTAAGGCCTGAGCCATGTCTAGTAGAGACATGTGGCGCATCGAACCTCCTAACAAAAATCTAATAAAATTTCGATCGGTTAAACTAGCTACCCGATCATTTATTTCTATACTACACAATAATTCTTCACACCATACTTTATATACAGGTTTACGCATGTTGAATAATCGTACCCAATCGTTAAGAGTAGAATTACCATACCTCTGTATAAGTAATTCTCTAATCCGTTAAGCCAATCCTACGGCTTCTAACGGTTCCTATTCTATGATCCTAGGTACTTCAACAGCTTTAGAATGAAGAGTGTGCAAGCTCCTTTGGTATTTTGGATAATCTATCCAACGTCTGTCTATTCTCGAGTTCGGGTGCAAATTTTCCACGTGTATATCTGAAAATGTCATAACTGGATGAGGTATATCTTGTTTGTAATAGCTATCAACATCCTGTTGTTTCGCATTCTCAGGAGGAGCAATGCGAGCTTGGGATGAAGATTCACCCCTTTCAGTCTGCAAAACACATCAAACACAATTTTTGTGCATCCAAATATGCATTAGTGTCAGCAAAATCATCAATCAAAATAATTACAATGACAAGTTCAATTTATATCAAACTTATGCTCATTTTCATATTTTTATCAAATCTACACTTTTTCAAATAAGCATATACGAAAATATTCGCCAAGTTCATAAGCATTCAACTCAAATAACATGTCAAAATAATCATTATTAGCAATTAAACAAGTTTCAAATGGCATTATCTCTCAAAATTCAAGTTCATGAATTTTAGACTTGAAAAAGTCCACTTTAATTTTCAAAAATCATGTTTAGGCTCAAAGTTTGGATCATTTAACTACCTAAACATGTTACACTACTTAATTTAGCAATAATTCATGACAAAAATCGGCCATAACCTGTTTATATCAAAAAGCCCCAAATTGCTCAAGAACACAAACCCTAGATTACTCAAAATTTGAAGTTTAAGGTTTCTAATCATGTTAAATAGCATCAATCTAGGTTATACAAGCATAATACATAAACAATTTAAGCATAATTACACTAAAAATATCAAAATCTAATTGGGTATAAAATTGCTCAAGAACACTAATTTTCCGGATTAAAGGGTATTTTGGTGTAGAAATTTACCGTTTTCCTTGAGTAATTCCTTGATAGCATTCTTCTCAACATGATTTTGTGAAAGATTTGATGAAAAATGGCCAAAAATTGCGAATTTGTGTGTGTTTTCGTGTGTGTTTTTCGCAGTATTTTGTATTGGGTTGGGAAGAAACTGGTCTGTTCGTGCGTTTTATTTTTTTCTGTATTTTTGATCCTCCGCGAGTCGCGGTATTTGACACCTTCAAACTCCGCGAGTCGCGGCGTTTTTTTTTTTTTTAACTAAATCTTTAACTTATAAAACAAATATTAATTAATTTTAAAAATTTGTTTCCCTTGTTATTTAGGACGAGGTCGTTTCGGAACGATGTCCTAGTCCGTCCCTCGACAAAATTTTAAAATTTGTCTATTTAAAGCGCGGTTTTAAAAGCAATGATTTTTTTGGGTTTTTTAATTTTTTTGGCATACTTTAATTTAATAAGATTAAAAATAATGATAATAAAAGTTCTCGTCCCTCCCTCGGGTAAAGCAATTTCGGTTCAATAACCTAGTCTTCAACTCACGACGAATTTTAAAAATCATATTTTTAACTTACGAAATAAAGTAAATTTTTGTTTTTAAATTCACACCAAACTTAAATTTAAAATGCATAAAATTAAAAATTCATATTATTAAAATTAAAAATTCACACCAAACTTAAATTTAAAATGCATAAAATTAAAAATTCATATTATTAAAATTAAAAATTCACACCAAACTTAAATTTAAAATGCATAAAATTAAAAATTCATATTTTTTTAAAAAATTAAAAATTCACTCCAAACTTAATTAAAAATATTAATTTTTCAAATTTTTACAATTTTAAATATATATTAATTTAAAAAGTTTACAATATTATTTTAATATTAATTTATTAATTTTTAAAAATATGGTAAAAATAAAATTAAAAATCTTTTTGGCTTTTATCCCACTTTAATCAATCAAATATTATCAAAAATATGCGCCCCTCTTTTCGGTAAAGTAATTTCGGTTCCATGACCTAATTTAACTTATGACAAATTTTTGAAATATTTTGGATTTGATTGATTAAAGATATTTATACCTTAAGAATAAACGTTAAATTTCGCAGTGATGTAATAAATTTTTGTATGATATCAATAATTTCGGTCGCAAGACCTAATTTCATCGAATACCAATTTAATACTTTATAGCGAACAAATTAGCGTTTATTATCAAAAGGTTAAAAATAAAAATAAAAATAAAAATGAAAACTGTACAAACTTACCTGTGAAATATATTTCTTAGTGATATGCTCTAGCCCACTCATAAGATAGTCGGACTAATTGATTTTCCATGGCTACATAGGCGTAACCTCGAGCATTCAGTGTTTTTTCTTCTAAACATATGAACGGTCCGTCTCTGCATAAAGTAACAAATTCGGTATTTGAATAGGTTTGATTATTTGAACATTTACCTTCGTGTGACCATTTTCCGCATTTGTGACATTTTTCAAAGTGTCGTGCTCTTCTTTTCGCTGCGGATTTTGATTTTCCTTTACCAAATTGTAACTTATTATCTTCGCATCTGGATTCTTTTCTTACTCCGTCCAATTTACCTCTGATTAATGATACTATTTCACTTGGAAGTGTGTCATTATTACGTTTAGTGATCAAAGCGTGTAGCATTAGACCATGGTTTAATTCACAGGAAGTCTTCATTTCGTAAAAACCTAAAAAAAATAAAAAATCAGAATGGGGGAGAAAACTAGTTCTTTAAGGTCTGCTAGGGAAAGACCATTCGGGTTTCAATTTCGAGAACTACACGAAAATAGAAAATCTAACTCTAACAGAAATACATAAACCTCCCTACACTTAGTTGAAATTGTGATTAACATTATTTTCAATTGAATCATCAACAACTTGTATATCTTTTACTTTTACTTCAATCCATTTATTGATTTTCTCCGTAACTTTCACAAATTCAACTAACATCGCCTTTTCTTTTGGTGATAAATTGGATACTAATCGGTTATGTAACTTAAAGTTTCCTTTAATCTTAGCATCGTGAATCCGTTTATAAAGTTTCTTCATTGAACTGTTAAAAATGGGTTCATCTAATTTCGTATCATCAACGGCATTCTTTGTGATTAGATCATCATTAAGTTTTTCTTCATCTTCCCCACACTTATGCGTTTTTATTGGTCTAACAGTTTTGGTTGGTGGAGATCTAAACTTTCGGTTCACAAAGGTGATCGATGTATCACCATCCTTAAGTGTCATTCTACCTTCTCTTACATCAATGAATGCCTCGGTGGTTGCTAAAAATGGGTGACCTAGAATTAGAGGAATATCAAGGTTTTCCTCCATATTAATCACTATGAAGTTTGCAACAAAGGTCAAACTTCCCACGTTAACAAGTAAATTATTTGCTATTCCAACCGGGTGTTTAATGGTTTGGTCAAATGATTGAACACCTATTTTGGTTGGTTTTAATTTACCCATGCCTAATCTTTTGTATAAGGAAAGAGGTGTTGCTCCTAAATCTGCGAGTCCATTATATACAGCACCATCATTAAGCAAGCAAGAAATGATAAATTCACCCGGGTCTCCTGCTTTAGTAAGTCGAGTTGGTTTGTAAACCTTTTTCGGGTGTTCTTTTCTTGGTTCTTTCACTTCTATTTGAACTTCTTGTTCACATTTTTCTTCGTTTCTTGGAATGGGAGGTTTGTATAAGAATTCTTCGTCATCACTCAAATTTGACTCCTCCCTATATTCCAATTTTGATTTTTCATATGTTGTTGATAACATATTTATGTTTTCATTTTGAAGGTTTTCTTGGGTGGTGAAATTATGATTAACTTCATTGTCAACTTCCGTCGGACCATGTATGTAATGTTTAACTCTGTGACCATTAACTTTAAATTCAATCCCATTTGAATTTATTAATTCTACTATTCTGTATGGGAAAACTCTTTTGACTATGAATGGTCCAGACCATCTTGATTTCAATTTTCCAGGAAATAGCTTGAATCGTGAATTGAAAAGAAGAACTCTGTCTCTTTCTTTAAATTCTTTTGAACTTCTGATTCTTTTATCATGCTATTTCTTCGTTCTTTCTTTATAGATTAACGAATTTTCGTATGCTTCATGTCTTAATTCTTCTAATTCGTTTAATTGACTTAACCGTAGACGTCCGGCTTCATGTAAATCAAGATTACATGTCTTCAAAGCCCAAAATGCTTTGTGTTCAATTTCTACTGGAAGATGACATGCTTTTCCATAAACGAGTTTAAAAGGTGTGATTCCAATTGGAGTTTTGTAGGCTGTTCTAAAAGCCCATAGTGCATCCTCCAATTTTATGGACCATTCCTTCGGATTTGATCCTACGGTTTTCTCTAGAATACGTTTTAATGCTCGGTTGGTATTTTCAACTTGTCCACTTGTTTGAGGATGATATGCAGTGGAGATTTTATGAGTTACTCCATATCTTTTGAGAACTTTCTCAAGTTGATTATTACAGAAATGAGTTCCCCGATCACTTATTAAAGCTTTCGGTGTTCCAAACCTTGCAAAAAGACGTTTTAAAAAGTTGACTACAACTCGTGCATCGTTAGTTGGGAGAGCTTGTGCTTCCACCCATTTAGATACATAATCAATGGCAACGAGAATGTAGAGATTATTATGAGATTTTGGAAATGGACCCATAAAGTCAATACCCCAAATGTCAAATACTTCACATACTTGAATGACATTTTGTGGCATTTCATCACGTTGACTTATTTTTCCGGCCCTTTGACAAGCATCACAGGATTTGCAAAGAAGGTGTGCGTCTTTGAAAATTGTAGGCCAATAGAATCCAGCATCATAAACTTTTCTTGCTGTTAGTTGAGGCCCATAATGCCCTCCTGTTGGTCCTGTGTGACAATGGTTTAAGATTTTACTAGCTTCATCTCCGAATACACATCGGCGTATTATTCCATCTGGACAACTTTTAAACAGATGTGGATCTTCCCAGAAATAGTGTTTTATATCACTAAAGAATTTCTTTCGTTTTTGGTACGACAATCCTTTCTCAAGGAATCCACAAACTAAGTAGTTTGCATAGTCTGCAAACCATGGAATTTCATTATAATCTATCTTCAATAGATATTCATCAGGAAAGTTGTCTTGTATGGCCGATTCATTTAGAACTTCTAATTCAGGATTTTCAAGACGAGAAAGATGATCAACGGCTAGATTTTCTGCTCCTCTTTTATCTCGGATTTCAATATCAAACTCTTGTAAGAGTAAGATCCAACGGATTAATCTTGGTTTAGCATCTTGTTTCGAAAATAGGTATCTAAGAGCAGAATGGCTGGTATAGACCACCGTTTTAGCTAGAACGAGATATGATCGAAATTTGTCAAAAGCAAAGACAATAGCAAGGAGTTCTTTTTCAGTAGTTGTGTAGTTTGTTTGTGCTCCTTGTAACGTCTTACTAGCATAATATATAGGTTGAAATCGTTTTTCAATCCTTTGTCCTAAAATGGCTCCCATTGCAAAATCACTTGCATCGCACATTAGTTCAAACGGTAGATTCCAATTTGGTGTTATCATGATCGGCGCATTAGTGAGTTTTTCTTTAAGAATATTAAAAGATTTGATACATTCATCTGAAAAGATGAATGGAGCATCCTTTTTTAGGAGTTTATTCATAGGAGTGGCAATTTTAGAAAAATATTTTATGAAACTTCGGTAAAAACCGGCATGCCCTAGAAAACTCCTAACTCCTCTAACATTGGTGGGATGTGGAAGTTTAGCAATTACATCTACTTTAGCTCTATCCACTTCAATTCCTTCCTTTGAAATTTTATGTCCAAGAACGATGCCTTCTTTAACCATGAAATGGCATTTCTCCCAATTAAGTACTAGATTTGATTGTTCGCATCTAATAAGCATTCGTTCCAGATTAACTAGACATGATTCAAATGTATCACCGAAGACAGAAAAGTCATCCATGAAAACTTCCATGCATTCTTCTATCATGTCGTGAAAAATCGCCATCATGCACCTTTGAAAGGTTGCAGGGGCGTTGCAAAGTCCAAATGGCATTCGTTTGTAAGCAAAAATACCATAAGGGCACGTGAACGTGGTTTTCTCTTGGTCCTCGGGTGCTATTAGAATTTGAAAATATCCGGAAAAACCATCAAGAAAACAATAGTAACTATTTCCGACTAATCTTTCCAACATTTGATCAATGAAAGGTAAGGGAAAGTGATCTTTTCTGGTGGCATCATTTAATTTTCTATAATCAATACATACACGCCATCCTGTTACAGTCCTAGTAGGAATAAGCTCATTTTTCTCATTTGTAGTTACAGTCATGCCACCCTTCTTAGGCACGCATTGAACTGGGCTTACCCATGGACTATCAGAAATTGGATAAATTAAACCTGCATCAAGCAGTTTAATAATTTATTTTTTAACAACATCTTGCATATTAGGATTTAGTCTTCGTTGGTGTTGCACATACGTTTTATGACCTTCTTCCATAAGGATTTTATGTGTTCAATACGAAGGACTTATTCCTTTAATATCATGAATTTTCCATGCAATGGCTGGTTTATGAGCTTTTAACACAGAAATGAGTTGAGATTTTTCATTTTCAGTAAGAGAAGACGATATTATTACAGGTAATTCAGATTCACCATGTAAATAAGCATATTCCAAATGGTTTGGAAGTGGCTTTAACTCTAATGTCAGAGGTTCTTCTATCGATGATTTATATCGATATCTGTCTTCTTCTTTTAGCATTTGAATTTCTTCTGTTGTTGGTTCATATCCATTAGCTATTAGTGTAGCTAACATTTCAGTTTCATCAATTGGTTCAGTTCCTTCTCCTAAAGAACATTCTCCTGTTCCTTGTAATTCTGGAAATTCTTCTAATAATTCTACATGTGAATCTATAGTTTGAATATAATAGCATGTATCATCTGCAGATTGCGGTTGTTGCATTGCTCTATCAACTGAAAAGGTAACACTCTCATCCTCTATACTTAGGGTCAATTTCTTACCAAACACGTCTATCATTGCTTTAGCCGTGTTTAAGAATGGTCTTCCTAATATGAGAGGAACTTGAGAATCTTCTTCCATATCCAGAACAACAAAATCTACTGGAAATACTAAAGTACCAACTTTAACTAGCATGTTCTCCATTATCCCTCTAGGATATTTTATTGATCGATCGGCTAGTTGTATGCTTATTCTTGTTGGTTTCAATTCTCCAAGGTCTAGTTTAGCGTATAGTGAATACGGCATTAAATTTATACTAGCACCTAAGTCTGCCAATGCTTCTATTGAACTAAGACTACCCAGAAAACATGGAATTGTGAAACTTCCTGGATCAGATAGTTTTTCTGGTATCTTATTCAACAGCACTGCTGAACAATTAGCATTCATAGTAACAACTGAGAGTTCTTCCATTTTATTTCTATTTGTGATTAGATCTTTCAGAAATTTAGCATATCTAGGCATTCCTGAAATCACATCAATGAAAGGAAGATTTACATTTATCTGTTTAAACATATCCAAGAATTTGGATTGCTCGACTTCAAGTTTCTCTTTTTTCATTTTACTCGGGTAAGGAAGTGGTGGTTGGTATGGTTTAACATAAGGTTTAGCTTTAACTGTGTTATCTTCATTAACCTTTTCAACTACCAGTTCTTTTTCCTTATCTTGTTCAGGTTGTGGTTCTTGTGGAGTAGTTGTGGAGTAGGAATAGCTTCATCAGAAATTACAGGTATTTCAGGTGGTTTAAGTGTTGTACCACTTCTTGTGGTAATGGCTTTAGCTGTTTCATTCCGGGGGTTAGCATTTGTATCACTAGGTAAACTTCCTGATTTCCTTTCACCTATTAACCTTGCTAGGTTACTTACTTCTTGTTCCAGATTTTGAATAGAAGCTTGTTGATTTCTAAATGCTTGAGCATTTTGTTCATTGGTTTGTTTCTGAGATGTGAAAAACTGCGTTTGAGTTTCAACTAGCTTCGTCATCATATCTTCTAAATTTGGCTTTTTATCATCGGTTTGTGGTGGTTTGTTTTGAAAATTAGGTCTTTGCTGGTTGTAAGTATTATTGGATAGTTGTTGATTACTAGGACCTTGTTGATTGTTGTATGGAACATTTCGGTTATAATTCTGGTTTTGATTGTAAATCGGTCTTGGCGGTTGATAATTATTCTGATAATTATTTCCAGGCCTTTGGTTTATGTATGAAACATTCTCTCTTTGTTCCATTGTTAGTTCAATACTGAGACAATCTTTTGTCAAATGTGGTCCTCCACACTGCTCACAACTAATTCGTATTGAATGTATATCCTTAGTCATCTTTTCCATTCGTCTCTCGACAATATCTATCTTTGCAGAAATGGAATCTAAGTCATGGCTAGAATCGGCTCTAGCTGCTTTAGATGATCTAACGATATCTTTTTCTTGGTGCCACTCATGTGAGTGGGAAGCAGTGTTATCAATAATTTTGTAAGCATCAGTTTCTGTTTTCTTCATAATAGAACCACCAGCTGCTATATCTATGTCTTTCCTTGTTGTGATGTCGCATCCTTGGTAGAATATTTGTACTATTTGACAAGTGTCTAAACCATGTTGCGGACATCCTCTTAATAACTTTCCAAATCTTGTCCACGCCTCATATAGAGTTTCATTTGGTTTCTGTGTGAACGTAACAATTTCTCCTTGAAGTCTTACGGCTTTAGATGCCGGAAAGAATTGTTTAAGAAATTTTTCAACTAAAACGTCCCATGTATCGATCTCCTCTTCAGGTAACGATTCCAACCAATCTTTGGCTTCTTCCTTTAAAGTCCAGGGAAATAACATGAGATATATCTGTTCATCCTCAACTTCTCTTATTTTAAATAGTGTGCAGATCCTATTAAAGGTACGAAGATCTTCATTTGGATCTTCCTTCGGCGCACCACTAAATTGGCATTGATTAGTCACCATGTGTAGAATTTGTCCTTTGATTTCATAATCTGGCGCATTAATGTCTGGATAAGTAATTGCGTGACTTTTCCAGTGCGTTTAGCTCGCATTCGGTCTTCCATACTTAAAGGTTCCAGATTCTCCATATTTGAATTTATTGAATCTGAATCACTAGAGGATTCTGATTTAATGGTTCGTTCCTCAACAATCTCTGTTTGAATAATTTGTGATTCCGGAGGAAAAATTAATGGTTCGGGATCTATGAATCATCCCTGAATATTCTCCGGATTCTCAATTGTGAGGTCGGGTTCAAAAAATGGATTATCGAAAATTTGAATTGGAGTACTTGGTTGACTGGATGACGATTCTAAAGAAAAATTAACGGCGGCAATATTTGCTAGATGTCTTGATCTGGTTACCGGTGGTGAACGTACAAAAGGTGGTGAACATCTTGCTCGGTGCATTCACTGAATATCCTATTAGTTTTTAAAAGGAAAGAAAAATTATATAAGTTATCAAATTAATAGACTTTTCTGATTTTGCCCACGTTTCGAATAGCCAAAAGATGCAGCAGAGGGGCAGGATTCGTTTGGTCTCAATATAATTTAGTACTGTTTGGCTCCAATAACCCGGTCCACGTACAAATCCAACTATTACTACGAACCAGAAAATTTTGATGTCTATCAATTTAACCACTTAACATAAATTTTCGTAATTTAAAGGAATTTAGAGAAGAAATAGAATAAAAATCTATGTCCTAAAACTAGAATGGAGAGAAATAAGAAAGAAAAAGAGCGCGTCGAAAAAGGTCGAAAAAGAAAAGGGTTGAAAATTAAAAGGCGTCGAAAAATAAGAAAGAAAAAGAGTGACTTATAAAACTTTAAAACACTCGACTAACCCAACCTTATTACTATCACTAACTTAAAATTAAAATTGCAAATTGAGATTACTAATTGGAGTGATAATTGATACATAGGTAAAAGGCGTCAAAAAATAAATATAAGAAAGTAGTGCGTCAAAACTTAAAAAGAAACTAAAAACTAAAAGTTGCGTCTAAAAATATTAAAGTTTACAAGTAAAACTATATCCCAAATGGCAATATCTTAAAAAGGTACTAAAACTTAAAAAGGCGTCGCAAAATTCTAAAGCAAATAAATCTTAGTCTAAAGAAAAAGCACTTAAGGGATTTTACGGCAAAGCCTAAAAATCTAGAAGTAAAAATAACTATGGCAAAAACTATATTTAAAACTAAATACGAGCAAAAAATACAACATAATTACGCTAAAACAATTAAAAAGGGACAAAATATAAAAATATACTAAAAGTTGTAAAAAGGTCAATTTTTATAAAAATATTATTTTTATATTACTTATTTTATAAAACTATTAATTTTGTAATATAATTAAACTAATTAAGCAAAATAATAATAAAAATTAATTACTAATTAAATTAATACACTAACCTAATTAGGGTTATAATTAAAAAATTAATAATAATAATTACTCCGTATTTAATGCTGTTAGGGTTTGGGACACGCGTGTCAGGGTGGCTCCGCGAGTTGCGGTTCCACCTGGCAACAAACTCCGCGAGTCGCGGGGTTTGAAATTTCAGATAAGGTGCTTTCGTTTGACAGGTTTCGGTTTTTAATATTTATATTTTTTTATTTTTCTGTTTTTAATTTAATTAAAATATAAATAAAACTTATATTTTAAAAACTAAAATAAAAATAAAGATACTTATAATTTTATAAATAGAAATCTTAAAAATAAATTTATAAATATTTTTTTTTCGGTTTTTTTATGCTTTAAATAAACATAAAATATTTAAATAAAACTTATATTTTTATAAAATAAAGAAACTTTATAAAACTTAAATATTTAACAAACTCTTAAAAATATTTATATTTTTGTTTTTCTTTTTATATTTTCGAATATTTAAAACGTATTTTTACAAAAACGTATTTTTATAAAAGTAAACTAAAAATAAAAATCTTTTTTTTTTTTATATTAGCATTGCGCTTCCGGCTTTTAAGCTAGATTTTGATCCCCGGCAGCGGCGCCAAAAATACTTGATGTTAAAGCTAAGGGGTATAAAATACTATTAAATTTTACAACAAAATACTATTAAATACGATACAATTTTACACAAGATATTTATTTATTTATAGAATGGATATACCTAAACCTTGCTACAACACTTATAGGCAGTGTACCTAATCGTACAGTAGTGTAGTTTTTAGTAAGTCCGGTTCGTTCCACAGGGAAAAATCTTTAAACAAAGCTTAACGCTATATTAGTTTAATTTATAAAAATACAAATATATATAAGTAATATTATTATTATAAAAGGGGGGTTTTTACCGTTTAATGACCGATTTGTCGATTTTTAAAACTTTAGTCGCAGTTAAAACCTAATGTAAAATATTAAAAATAAATACAAGACTTAATTTAAAGCGTAAAGTAAATAACGATAATGAAATTGCGATAAATAAAAGTGCGATATAATAAAAGTGCGATAATTAAAAAGTACGAAAATTAAAAGTGCAATTAAATACAAAGACAATAAATAAAAGTGCAATTAAATACAATAACAATAAATAAAAGTGCGATAATTAGAAGTGCAATTAAATATGAAAATAAAGGAATTATGCTTATTTAAACTTCCGTAATCATGATGTTTGACGTGTTGATTTTAGTTTATTCCCATGGGTTAATTGTTCTTTGTCCTGGATTATATAATATGTCCATACGGATTTGTCCATAATAGTCCATCAGTCATAAATATAAAGAGCGAAAGCCTTCGTCAAATTATTCTTATTCCCGAAGTCAAATATTCCAACTAATTGGAGATTCGAATTGTAACAAGGTTTTAATACTTTGGTTAATGAATACACCAGGTTATCGACTGCGTGTAAACCAAGGTTTTACTACTTTGTTAACAATTACACCAATTACCCTTGAATGTAATTCACCCCTGTTTCAACAAGTCTATTAACTATTAATCCAGTTTCGTGTCCGGTAAAATGAATAATTATTGGTATTTATAGATATCCCGCCTACCGTACCCAGTCAAGCGTATGTGGTTATATATAAATACGTCAAATTATAAGTTTGTATATTAAATTAACAAGGTATTGTTTAGTTAATATAAAACCCATTAATAGCCCATAGTCTAATTTCCACAAGTGTCGTTCTTTTATCCAAACCCCAATTATGGTACAAAGCCCAATTACCCAATTTTAATATTTTTATCCCAACATCATGATTACTTCGGTATTAAATAAGCATAATAATAACTGTGCTACGAGACATTAAATTAAAAAGGTTGAACATAACTTACAATGATTAAAAATAGCGTAGCGTTACACGGACAGAATTTCGACTTACACCCTTACAACATTCGCTAACATACCCTTATTATTAGAAATTAAAATTAAAATTAAAATATAAAATATATATATATATATTTACGTATATAGATAGAGAGGATGGATATATTGATATTTAAAACTCGTCGAATGCGTTGGCTTTTATAGGCAGTTTCAGAATTGGGGACTCCGCGAGTCGCGGCCTTTTTTCACTACAAACTCCGCAAGTCGCGGAGTTCGTTAAACCAGCTCATACAAGTTTGTCTTTTAATTTGCCGACGGTATTTAAATATAAATATAATATATAAATAATTTTTAAGAATTATTTAAATATTATATTATATTTATGTGCATAGTTGACTCGTAATTTTTAGTCCGTTGCGTCGAGCATTGAGAGTTGACTCTGGTCCCGGTTCCGGATTTTCGAACGTCCTTGCGTACAATTTAATATCTTGTACTTTACGTTTTAAATCTTGTACTCTTGTAATTCTGAGACGTTTCTTATCAATAATTGGAACCTCTTTGATTGTATTTTGTACTTTTGAGCTTTTTGGTCGTTTGCGTCTTCAATTCGTCGAATCTATCTTTTGTCTTCACCTTTTATTATTTAAACGAATATCACTTGTAAATAGAACAATTGCAACTAAAAGCTTGTCTTTCTTGAGGAATAATGCTATGAAATATATGTTCGTTTTTAGCATTATCAACATGGAACAAGTATAATTTTCAAGCCAACTAAACCCGGTATCGGCGTAGGGCGGAAAGAATACAGGAAACGTCATTTTGTACTAGTCAATTTAAGGGTAACAACTTGCCAAACTTCATAACTTTAAGATTTTGGCTTCTTTACAATCACGAATTAAACCATAAAATTTTTAAAATTCCCCGAAAATGGCCTAAAACGTGATGTTTCACTCTTTTTAAAGTTCAAAATACCAAGTCATATGTAAACCAACACTCATGTTTCAAAAAACATATTTTACCAACCCACAAGAATTTACATCTCCACCCCACACTTGAGATCAAAAATAGATTAAATTTGGAAGGGTAAAAAGGAGAAATAAGGTAAAACTTGCCAAGTGATATCGCATATTTCATACGCGTTTTCCTTAGCGATATCGGGCACATTTTGGTCCTTTTGGATACGATTTGGTGTTATTTCGATAAGTGTTGTGAAAGTTCGAGTTCTAAGACCAAGGAGATGAATTTTGAAGATATTTGATGGTTTTAATGATTTTCTGTGGAAACGAGTGAAAGAGGTTGGTTCGATTCAAGTTTGGACGAATATTAGTGAGTTTTTAGCTCGGAATCCGCAAAAGAGGCCTGGAGCGCCGCTCAGAAAGGTGGAGCGCCGATCCAGTAGGCTGGAAAATCAAGTTGAGAGCTTTTCAAAAGGCCAGAAATCAGGAATACAGCATATGGAGCGCCGCTCCATATGTGGAGCGCCGCTCCACCTTCAGCCGGGGTCAGATTTTACCTATTTAAAGCCCGAATTTTTACCCTAATTATTCATTATTGCATCCAGACGAATTCCAGCAGCTTTTTGACGAAAAAGGGTGATTTTTTGGGAACCCCAAGATCATTCTAACACATCAATCATTCCGGAAACGCGTATCGATCCATTCATCATTCAAGAACACAATTTTCATTAGGTTTAATTCTTATCATCATTATGAATACTCTTAATTGTTTATTTGTGATTTTGATTTTAGCGATGGTTGGCTAAGCACTTAAATGTTTGTCTAGATTGAATATTCGTATGTGTTTGGATGATACTTTAAAGTTTGATTTGATTAATGCATGATAATTATGAGTTTTGATTAAGAACCATTCTTGTCGGTGTTGATTATTGTTACTAGGTTGATTAGTGATCTTGTTTGAACAAAGGGAACCCTGTTTCAATTTAGTACACTAGTTTTCAATTGATTTGTCTTAACCAATTGGGTGCTTACTGGACCAAGGGGGTAAACCGGGTAACAAAGATTAAACAAAATAGGGGTGAATTATGTGGAGCGAACGCGTAACCAATTGAATCTTAATCTTATAATTAGTTAATTACTAAGTCACAAACAAAAGAGGTCTTTGGTGAAAGGGAACCCTAAGCCAATAAATCTAAGTTTGACATGTTTGCTAAAAGAGAACACTGGGTAAACCGACTCTGTAGTTGCATGTATTGATAAATCGAACTAGAGCTTAATAACAAATCATCCGACACTGCGAATAGGAGATCTAGGCGAACATTCTTTTATCTATTGAATTCAAATATCTTTACTTTTAGTTGAGTCTGCATTTACTTTCCTATAAACTTTAAAACACAAAAATATTGTCTTTTACTTTAGAATCAATCTTTGATTTGGTTAATCGTTAAATAGCCACAAAACAAACTATCTCGTACTCTCAATTTTCATAGATTAACTTAGTTTATTTTTATTAGTTACAATCTTAATTCTCACATTTAAACTGTCCTTGGAACGATTTTGGAATTACCAACTTTATACTATTGCACGATCGGGTACACTGCCCGTTAGTGTGTAGTAATCTTTAAACCGGCATTTTTCAAGATAAATTATATACTAGATTTCACACTTCACCAAGTTACAACCATGAACGGTGGAATGCTAGTGACAGACCGGCCTGCACTCAATGACATTCCACAGTAGCTATCACACAATGTCCATCAGCACAAATACCGGCAATGAATCCAAACAAATATACAATACTCTACAAGAATGGTGTTGTGTGCACATTCATCGAGTCGTACACCCAACTCGACCCCCATGATCAGCCTTTAGTGGGGTCTGAATCTCCTACACTTAGCTGACGATACTAGAAATCGTTGGAATATGTTCCACGAATCAGCAACGTTAACCAATCATTAACACCGCGGGTTGTGAACATTAAATTTGGAAGTTCTCTTAGATTCTTTATGGAGAACTCTAATATAACCTGAGTGTCAGGAGACGTGTAACCCTTAAAATCCGATTGGGATACCCGAATGTACCCCATGGTCATGCTCAAATCAAATGGGTCATGGTACACCGTCTCCTCCACACTATACATACCATGATATCCACCCGATAATAAAAACTCACTCTCCTCAATTTCAACATCCTCTAAAACAAGTGTGGACCTGCTCGGTACCTCAACTATGGAACGAGACTCAACCCCCAACTTCAATTCCTCTAACTCCTCAGTTGTAGGCTCATAACCATTAGCCATGAGAATGGCCAACAATCCTTCTTCATCAACCATAACAACCCGTTCCTCACCAAATGAGCAAAGATGAAAATCATGTAACTCTGGAAATTTCAGTAACAGCTCCGAATTTGCCATCAACCCTGCAACTGACAAAAACTAGATAGAAATAAAAGCACCGACACTAAACAAAGTAATAAAAATCTAAATCTAAAACGGAACCTAAATTAATCACAAACTAGTAAACAATCTCAAATTGACACAACTGTCCCCGGCAGCGGCGCCAAAAACTTGATGTGTAAAATCGCGTCTATAAATTATTATGGGAAATACCGGTTCAAAGATTAACACACACTCACAGGCAGTGTACCCGATCGTGTAGCAATATAGTAAATGGTAATTCCAAGTATCGTTCCAAGGACAGTATGGATGTAATTTAAGAACGTAAACTAGATGGTAATTAATTAACTAAAACAAATAACCAAATTAAGCAAATAGCAGATAAGTAAGAAATAGGGTTTTTCTGTTTAACGACCGGATTGTCAATAGAAGGTGACTAAAATAAAAGACAATATTTTTGTGTTTTTAAGTTTATAGAAAATAAATGCAGACTCAACAAACAAATGAAAGATAGTTTTGAATTCAATAGACAAAGAAATGTTCGCCTAGATCTTTTACCCTTGGTGTCGGATGATATAGTATTAAGCACAAGTTATAGTGATAAAATGCATGTAATTACTAAATCGGTTCGTTTAGAGTTCTCTTTTACGAACACTCGAGCTAGGATTTATCGGCTTAGGGTTCCCTCTCACCAAAGACCTCATTGCTTGTGACTAAGTAATTAACTAATTCAGAGATTTAGATTAAATTGGTTACGCGTTCGCTCCACACAATTCACCCCTGTTTTGTTCAACATGTGTTACTCAATTTACCCCCTTGGTCCAGTAAGCACCCAACTAATTAAGGCAAATCAATTGGAAATTAATGTACTAAATTAAAACAGGGTTCCCTTTGTCCAAACAAGTACACTAATCAATCTCATAACATACATCAACACCCACAAGTGTGGTTATTTATCCAAACTCTAATTTATCATGAAAAAAATCATATAACTATAAAAGAAATCATCCAACACTAAGGTTATTAATCTAGATGAACATAAAAATTTTTAGCTCATAACTATAATATGGATTAAACACAAATCAATATTGCACAAATAATTCATCACTTGCATAGACACAAATAAGTAAATTAAAGTAGCAATAACACAAATGTATTCAAAATCAATACTAAAATATGAAATAAATTTATGAAATAAAAATTATCACTAAATTGATTTTGGCTCCTTCTGTGTTCTTCTCGTGTAACACCAACATCCACCAAAGTGGTCCACCTTCTTTGTTTCAAGTACACAACAAAGACCAATTACCTTCCTTTTTTTTCTTGCCACTCGACAAATGCAAACACAAGAGGTCCCACTTGATTTTTTGCACACCAATACCATAATTTAATTTTTTTCTCCTTTGTTTGCTTCTATGATTTCGACAGAAAACCCCAAGGAGGGGGGTCCCACGCAGCTGCTGCAAATAGCAGCTCTACTCCTTTGGTTTCTGTTTCTTTTCGTCGCAAGCAGAACCCCAATGGGGTCCCACGGCTGCACACACCCCTTACGGCCAAAGCTTAAAAATTCCTTCCCTTCTGTACGTGTATCAATTGTTTTTATAGGTTTAAATAACTTGGACTAAAACTTGTACAATTGGATCTTAAAATTAATAAGAGCCCTAAAAAATTATAAGTCCAACTAATAATATGCCTCTTTAAAATCTGCAGCCCAAATTTATTCTCAAATGGATTTTTTTATTCTGCAGCCCAACTATAAATAATTTCATGTCTAGCTGCGCAAGCGGCACTTTCTGTCTGAGTCGAACCGGGACCAATATAATTGACTTTTAAGCTCCAAAATACATATAAACCTCCAAAATAACTCTAACCAAAACCTTATCATAAAAAAAGATGCTAAACTTTCATAATACCTGCTTTAAACCTCCTCTTTGCTCTCGAACTCATTTCTTCACAAATAAGATCAAATCATCTCCAAACCGTACCCAAAGGACCAAAATATGAAGGATATTGTGAAAATAAATGTATGTAAAATATGCAATATCACACAACACTCTTTTGTTTTATTATTATTAAAAAAAATTTCATAAAATAGATGTAGGTATATTATTAATAATAATTCCATTAATATTAATAATAAAAAATAATAATAATACTGATAATATTAATTACTAATAATAATGTTTATAGTAATATTAATAATAATACTGATAATATTAATAATACCTACATTAGTAATCATAATGATAATAATAATAATACTTGTTAATAATTAAAATTTTAATGTTAGTATTAGTTTAATAATAATAATAATAATAATTTTTAAGAATATATATATAATAATAATATGATAATATTAATAATAAAAATAATGATAACAATAATCATAATAATACTAATAATAATATAACAAACTACATGTAACAAATTTCATATTAAAATTTTATTGATACTATTAATACTAATAATAATAATTAATGTAATAATAATATAACATCTATAATTAAACTTGTAATTACATTTAATATATTAATATTACAATTTATTAATTAGGTAATATTATATTATATGATAACATTTATTGAATATTGAATATTTATATATTTTATATGTATTACAATATATTATTAACTATTAATAGAAATTATATATAGATTCCTAATATATATATATATATATATATATATATATATATATATATATATATATATATATATATATATATATATAATCATTTTAATAGTAACTTCATTATTCTATTTATTATTTTACATTTTTAATTCCTATTGATTCAAGTGTACATATTTATTTACAACCAATTGTTCGTGAATCATCGGGAATAGTCAAAGGGTACTTGATTACATGAATATAGTTCCAAAAGTTTTGAGACTCAATATTATAGACTTTGCTTATCGTGTCAGAAGACATTAATTATGTAAAGATTAAGTTTAAATTTTATCGGAAATTTTCGGGTCGTCACACATGCCGGTCAACTTTCGATGAAATGAAAGTTTATCTTTTAAAAACGAATGCAATGTTTGTAAAACTTATCATATAGAGGTCAAATACCTCGTAATGAAATCAACTATCGTGAATCGTTTATAATCTATATAAACAGGTCCTTTCACATATCCTATCGTTAATATATATTAATAGTGTATCCCTGACTAGCGCTCGAGTATATATGATTATGCATGCATGTATGTTTAGTTCATCGTTATATAATTTATGATAAATCATGAATTTATTACATATGTTACTAGGATAAGGTATATGATATGCATGTCATTGGAAAACTGGCGAAAAATTAATAACTTTTCATTTAGAAAGCGTATGATTTCGATGAACGGATTAAAAGATATCGTCAATTGAATTATCTATAATTTTAAGTATTATTGTTAAAATGAATATTATTATTATTATTATTATCGTTATTGTTATCGTTATCGTTATCCTTATCGTTATCGTCGTTATTATCGTCATTATTATTATTATTATTATTATTATTATTATTATTATTATTATTATTATTATTATTATTATTATTATTATTATTAAAATAATTAATATTTTTATCAAAACTATCATTTTATTATTTTTATCATCATTATTATTATTAAAAGTATCATTAATATTAAAACCATCATTTTTATTAAAATTATCATTTTTAATAGAAATATCATTATTATTATAAAATATCATTATTATAATCATTTTAGTATTATTATTATTAAAAATTATCATTTTGAATTGAAATATTATTTTTATATAAAATATTATTATTACTACAGTTAATATTAAAAAGTATCGTTATTATTAAAATTTTCATGGTTATCAGAAAATATCATTAAAATCTTAAAACTTTTATTTTCATTTAAATTATCATTTTTATTATTATTAGTATTATTAATAACAACAATATTATTAACATTGTTATTATCATTAACATGATTATAATATTTTTATCATTATTAGTAATATTATTATTATGACAAAAGATTATTATTAATTATCAAAATTATTATTATCATTAGTAAATATAAATATTGTTATTATTATAATTAATATTATTATTATCACAAAATAATACAACTTTTACTCATTATTATTATTAATATTATTTTATAAAATAATTATGTGATACAAAGATATTTCTATCACACGTAATATAATTACATTTATAATACATACCACTATATTTTATGATATTAAGCGAGCTTTATAAATTCTATTACTCGAGATATATAAAAGTATACTTTTTATCATATATAAATTTTAATATAAATTTTTTTTATTAATATACGACTGGTATTAATTACTTTAATAAAATCCGATAAATATATGGAAAATATATAAAACTACTATATTTGAGCTATATAATAAACATGTATAAAAACTAAAACGTATTATATATATATATATATATAGCATTTCGCTTCCGACGTTTAAGCAAGTTCCCCACCAGCGGCGCCAAAAATACTTGATGTTATGCGAGGTGTATACAAAATAGTTATATTTTTACTACAAAATACTATTAAATACGATACAATTTTACACAAGTTATTTATTTATTTATAGAATGGATATACCTAAACCTTGCTACAACACTTATAGGCAGTGTACCTAATCGTACAGTAGTGTAGTTTTTAGTAAGTCTGGTTCGTTCCACAGGGATCTTAGCCAAGCTTAACGCTATATTTTTAAAAACTATATTTGTAAAAATAAATATAAATATAAATATATAAATATATATATATATATATATATATATATATATATATATATATAAGTAGTATTATTATTATAAAAAGGGGGTTTTTACCGTTTAATGACCGGTTTGTCGATTTTAAAACTTTAGTCGCAGTTAAAACCTAATGTAAAATATTAAATATATAAAAGACTTAATTTAAAGCATAAAGTAAATAACAATAATGAAAGTGCGATAAATAAAATGACGATAAATAAAATTGTGATAATTAAAAAGTACGATAATTAAAAGTGCAATTAAATACAATGACAGTAAATAAAAGTGCGATAATTAAAAGTGTAATTAAATATGAAATAAAGAAATTATGCTTATTTAAACTTCCGTAATCATGATGTTTGACGTGTTGATTTTAGTTTATTACCATGGGTTAATTGTCCTTTGTCCTGGATTATTCAATATGTCCGTCTGGTTTTTGTCCATAACAGTCCATCAGTCATAAATATAAAGTGCGAGTGTCCTCGTCAAATTATCCTTATATCCGAAGTCAAATATTCCTACAAATTGGGGACTTAAACTGTAACAAGGTTTTAATATTTTGTTTAATAATTACACCAGGATATCGACTGCGTGTAACCCAAGATTTTAATACTTTGTTAACAATTACGCCAAGTGTCCTTGTACATAATTCACCCTTGTTTTAATAAGTCCATTAACTATTAATCCATTCCCGTGTCTGGTTAAATGGACGATTATTAGCACTTATAAATATCCCGCCCATCGTGTCCGATCGAGTGTATGTGGTTATTTATAGGTACGTCCAATTGTAAATCTTTATATTAAATTAACAAACTATCATTTAATTAAACAAATATAAAGCCCATCAATAGCCCATAGTCTAATTTCCACAAGTGTCGTTCTTTTGTCCAAACCCCAATTATGGTACAAAGCCCAATTACCCCGTCTTAATATTTTAGCCCAACATCACGATTACTTCGGCTTAAATAAGCATAATAATAACTTAGCTACGAGACATTAATTTAAAAGGTTGAACATAACTTACAATGATTAAAAATAGCGTAGCGTTACACGGACAGAATTTTGACTTACACCCTTACAACATTCGCAAACATACCCTTATTATTAAAATGAAAATTAAAATTAAAATTAAAATTATAATATATATATATATATATATATATATATATATATATATATATATATATATATATATATATATATACGTTTGAGAGAGAGATAGATAAAGATATATGAAAACTGGCCAAAACACGCAAAATTTATAGGATGTCTCGTGCTACAGTGCACCATGCGACCGCATGGTTTTTGCACTTCCAGGCCATGTGGTCGCATGGCCTGCTTTTCCAGCTCACAAAGAATCCAAAACGTGGGCTGCTGGATTTTTATAATATTTATAATATAATATAATTAATTATATATAATTAATTATATATTATATTATATTCTTGTACTCCGTTGACTTGTAATTTTCGGTCCGTTGCGTCGCGCGTTGAGAGTTGGCTCAGGTCCCGGTTCCGGATTTTCGAACGTCCTTGCGTACTATTTAATATCTTGTATTTTGCGTTTTGCGGCTTGTACTCTTGTAATTTTGAGACGTTTCTCACCAATAATTTGAACCACTTTGATTGTACTTTATACTTTTGAGCTTTTTGGTCGTTTGCGTCTTCAATTCGTCGAATAGTCTTTTGTCTTCACTTTTTATTATTTAAACGAATATCACTTGTAAATAGAACAATTGCAACCAAAAGCTTGTCTTTCTTGAGGGATAATGCTATGAAATATATGTTCGTTTTTAGCATTATCAAATATTCCCACACTTGAGCGTTGCTTGTCCTCAACCAATATAGTCTTGAAAATAAAAATACTAGAATCACTTCTTTATTCTTCACACTTTGTACATCAGTGATTTTTATCCGGCGGTATGAACAATGGTAGTAACGTTGTGGTTTACAGTCCCACGTGACTATGAAAATTTAGATCCTTTAGGAAATTGAATCTTTATGAAAACATTTGATCTTTTGAAAATTCAATCTAGCTTTTACCCTAGATAAGTTTTTCGAAATTACCCTTCACCGGTGTTTGCAAATATATTATAAGAAATTTGGGTAAAACTGATAAAATTGTCCAAAACAAAAGTATCTTCAATTATTTATACAAAAATATGTGATATATGTTTTAAATAACTTGGTAAATTTTTCCCACACTTGGCTTTTATTTTCCTTTCTTTGCCTTTTTATTGTCCTCTATTCTATTTTAAATGAATTCTAACATTTTGGGTTGTTTCTCAATTTATGTCCTTTCCGAGGTAACAATAATTTCGGTGTTAACACCTAGTTTTATCGTTCATAAATATGTATAAACATGATTTTGAGTTCATTTAATTGAAAATTTTGAAAAAATTTACTAGAATTGGATAGTCAGTATATAAGACTAGGGATGTTCTTTATTATCAGAGAGCACTAGATTCTAATACAACTACTGCGTTACTAGTATTTTTAATGGTAACCAAGTGTATAAGTTAAAATTTTAAAAATCCGAAAGAATTTAATCCCTTCCCACACTTAAGATCTTGCAATGCCCTCATTTGCAAGAAATCAGTAACAATTTAAATTATTGAGGGTGATTAGAGTAGAAAAATGATTAAATTTTATCAAAGTTTCCAAACATATTGGCGTTTGTTTGCTGAATGATAAATGGTGCACATCATTTGTTCACTCCGTCTTATTGTTTCATCACATTTGTTTTTCATTTTATCGTCAAAATTAGTAACTTTTGCTGAACTTAATGTCAGTCTTTGAAAATGCGCTATTTTACCCTGTTGTGTACAATGGACAATATACATACAATACAAATAATAACATGCATGGTAATTTGAAATGGGACTTTAACATCCCACTTTCAAATCAAATATGAAATATTAGTACAACATAATAAAAATATTAAAAATTACATAAAAATATCACAATATAATATGTTTAAACATAAATAAATAAAAATAATAAAAAGATAAAAAAATCATAGAAATCACCAATGGGAACTATATCAATCTGGATAGGGGCTCCAGTTCATGTCGTCGGTCGGGTTCCATGGTTGGTAATAGGTGTACTGGTAGACCTGGTTAGGGTCGTAGAGAGTATATGGTGGTCTCATCTCGGGCTGGTGTGGAGGATAGTAATCGGGTTGGGTCGGTACGTAGTGATCCTGGGGTGATAACTGACTCATGATCTGACGCTGATGATAGTCCCATCTATCATGCTGTCATTGCCTAGAATGCTCGTACTCATTCCGGGCTTGCCACTGCTCGTATCGATTATGTCTATCCTGGTTTGTCCTTTCTACCTCATATATACGCTGGTAGACGTCAGTCATAGCCTCCCTAATGACATCCCTAATGTCATCCGCTTCCTCCATTTCCTCATCTGAACCTCTCTCTACCTGTGGATGACGACCAACATATGGTACTGCCTGATTGAGTCAGCTTTTCAATACCTTAGCACCCTGATTGACCTTTAATCCTAAGGTATCATCCTGTTCCTTACATACCAAGAGTGGACCCCCTTGATCCCTATCTACACCCAAATACTCTCCAGTGAGAGTAACAAAAATACCTCCTCCTATTATTCCCCCTTCCTGTATTCCTTCCACTATCTTAGACAAATAAAAACCAACACAGTATGGGATATTAACAAAGCCTCTTGGGTCTCGAATACACTTAAGGTAGAATAAATCATGTAAGGTCATTTTCTCCTTGTTGTGACCTCTCTGTGTAATCGAGTTAGCCAGAAATCTATGAATTATACGAAGCTCGGCTCTGTGAATATGTAAGTAGGTGTGTGTTCCTGCCCGCCCAAAAACATTATAATCTGACATACGCCTCCAGATGGCGTTAGCATCAAA
Source organism: Rutidosis leptorrhynchoides (assembly GCF_046630445.1). Classification (NCBI taxonomy): domain Eukaryota; kingdom Viridiplantae; phylum Streptophyta; class Magnoliopsida; order Asterales; family Asteraceae; genus Rutidosis; species Rutidosis leptorrhynchoides. The sequence continues at coordinate 349,620,197 of NC_092342.1, read as the reverse complement.
ATTCCTATATACCCTTTCACCATGATAAATCAAATTCATACAATCGGGTAGTAGTAATTCAGCGGGCGTATATATCTGTAAAGCCCTGGCCATGTCCAGCATGGACATCCTGTACATCCTATGGCCAAGTATAAATCTAAGAAAACTTCTATCATCTAACCTAACTACATTCTCATTAAGTGAAATAGTACTCATAAGCTCAACACACCATTCCTTATATACAGGCCTACTAATGGTGAATAAACGTTCCCAATCGAGAAAAGAAGAGCTGCCATACCTTTAGATCAAATGCTGTCTAACTGAGTTAGCAAGTTGGACCCTTTCTAAAGGCTCCCAATCGATTACCCTTGGCACTTCTACATTTTTAGTTACCAGTTTGAATTTGTTACTTTGATATGTCAGGTAATCTCTCCAACTTTGATCAAACCTCAGATTAGGATGCAACTGTTCTTCATGAATCGTTGGGTGTTGTACCATTGGATGCATCAGAAATACTACGTAGGCATAAATATATTCTAGTTGCAAATCATAATATGGAACGTGTTGATCAGGTTGTTGTTGTTGTTGTTCCTGTTGTTGCTCCGGTTCAGGTTCATATTGCATTTCTGGTTCAGGTTCTGGAGCAGGTTGTCTAGATGATGATGATGCACCATCAGTATTAGTAAATCTCTGCAAAACACATTAAACACAAATTTTGTGCATCCAAATATGCATTAGTGTTAGCAAAATAACAACTTGAAACAATTACAATAACATGTTTAATCAAAATTAAACTTATACACATTTTCACAATTTTAATAATTCTACACTTTTTCAAATAAGCATATATGAAAATGTTTACAAAGTTCATAAGCATTCAACTCAAATAACATGTTAAAACAACCATTACTAGCAATTAAACAAGTTTCAAATGGCATTTACATCAATTTAATCAGGTTCATGAATTTTATACCTAAAAAGTCCACTTTAATTCTCAAAAATCATGTTTAGGATCAAAGTTTGGATCATTTAGCTACCTAAACATGTTACACTACTTAATTTAGCAATAATTCATGAAAAAATCGGCCATAACCTGTTTTTATCAAAAAGCCCCAAATTGCTCAAGAACACAAACCCTAGATTCCTAAAAATTTTGAAATTTTTGTCTTCAAATCATGTTAAATAGCATCAATCTAGGTTATACATGCATAATATACTAACAATTTAACTCTAATTACACTAGAAATTAACAAAATCAAATTAGGTAAATTATAGCTCAAGAACACTAAAAATCAAATTTAAAGAGGTTTAGGGGTGTAATTGTTACCCTTCTTGATAAACTTTGTATCAAATTCATGATTAGAGCGGATTATAACAAGAAATTTGGTGAATTTTGGTGAAAAAATGGCGAATTTAGGGGTGTTTTTGTGAGGGTTTCGTGTATATGTGTGTGTGTGCGTGTTGGAGTGGAGACAGAAGCAGCTCGATGAGCTTAAGTTCCTGACCAATTTTCTTTATCCATCCGACCGCATGGAATTGAGGTGTAAACCCCATGCGATCGCATGGGGTCCGATTTTTTTTTTTTATAAAAACCATTACTAATAAAACATATAATTAATTAAAAATTAAAATTTTGTTTCTTTTTAGGATGAGGGCGTTTCGAATCGTTGTCCTAGTCCGTCCCTCGACAAAATTTTAAAAATTTGTCACGTTTTAAGCGCGGTTTTAAAAGTAAAGATTTTTGGGTTTTTTTTTAATGTTTTTAGCTTACTTTAATTCAATAAGATTAAAAATAATGATAATAAAAGTTCTCGTCCCTCCCTTGGATAAAGCAATTTCGGTTCAACGACCTAGTTTTCAACTCACGACGAATTTTTAGAAATCACATTTTTAACTTAATGAAATAAAGTAAATTTTTTTTTTAAATTCACACCAAACTTAAATTTAAAATGCATAAAATTAAAAATTCATATAATTAAAATTAAAAATTCACACCAAATTTATATTATATTTTTGTTTTTATACATATAAACTTATATTAAAAATATTAATTTTTCAAATATTTACAAACTTAAATATATTGATTTTAAAAAGTTTACAATATTAATTTAATATGTATATATTAATTTTAAAAACATGGTAAAAATTAAAAATTAAAAATCTTTTTGGTCTTTTATCCCACTTTAATTAATCAAATATTATCAAAAATATACGCCCATCTTTTCGGTAAAGTAATTTCGGTTTCATAACCTAGTTTTACTCCTGACGAATTTTTGAAATATTTTTGGTTGATTGATTAATGATATTTATACCTTAAGAATAAACGGTAAATTTCGCAGTGATGTAATAAATTTTTGTATGATATCAATAATTTCGGTTACGCATACCTAATTTTATTGAATACCAATTTAATACTTTATAGCGAACGATTCAGCGTTTATTATCAAAAGGTTAAAAACAATAAATAAAAATAAAAACTGTACATACTTACCTGTGAGAAAGAATTCTCAGAGACCTGCTTTAGCCGACTCATATGAGAGTCGTGTGATTTGGTTCTCCATAGCTACGTAAGCATAACCTCGAATCTTCAATATCTTTTCTTCTAAACATATGAACGGTCCTTCTCTGCATAGAGTAACAAATTCGGTATTTGAATATGTTTGATTATTTGAACATTTACCTTCGTGTGACCATTTTCCGCATTTGTAACATCTTTCAAGGTGTCGTGCTCTTCTTTTTGTTGCGGATTTTGATTTTCCTTTACCAAAATGTATCTTATGATGATCTTTTCTGAGTTCTTTTCTTACTCCGTCCATTTTTTCTCTTATGAATGATGCCAGTTCACTCGGAAGTGTGTCATTATTACGTTTAGTAATCATAGCATGTAGCATTAGACCATGGTTTAGATCAAAGGAATTCTTCATCTCGTAAAACCTAAAAAATATAAAAATTCAGAATGGGGGGAGAAGACTAGTTCTTTAGGGTCTGCTAGGGAAAGACCATTCGGATTCCATTCTCGGAAACTACACGAAAACAGAATATCTAACTCTAACATAAATACATATTACCCTAAAAGATTCAAACCTTCCCACACTTAGTTAGCTGTGGTGTCGAAATTGTGATTAACTTCATCTTCAACTTCCATTAGATTATCTATGTAATGTTTAACTCTGTGACCATTAACTTTAAATTCAATCCCATTTGAATTTATTAACTCTACTGTTCCATATGAGAAAACTCTTTTGACTATGAATGGTCCAGACCATCTTGATTTCAATTTTCCAGGAAATAGCTTGAATCGTGAATTGAAAAGAAGAACTCTGTCTCCTTCTTTAAATTCTTTTGAACTTCTGATTCTTTTATCATGCCATTTCTTTGTTCTTTCTCTATAGATTAACGAATTTTCGTATGCCTCATGTCTTAATTCTTCTAATTCATTTAGTTGGCTTAACTGTAGACGTCCAGCTTCATGTAAATCAAGATTACATGTCTTCAAAGCCCAAAATTCTTTATGTTCAATTTCTACTGGAAGATGACATGCTTTTCCGTAAACGAGTCTAAAAGGTGTGGTTCCAATTGGAGTTTTGTAGGCTGTTCTAAAAGCCCAAAGTGCATCCTCCAATTTCATGGACCATTCCTTCGGATTTGATCCTACAGTTTTCTCTAGAATACATTTTAAAGCTCGGTTGGTATTTTCAACTTGTCCACTTGTTTGTGGATGATAAGCAGTGGAGATTTTATGAGTTACTCCATATCTTTTGAGAACTTTCTCAAGTTGATTATTACAAAAATGAGTACCCCGATCACTTATTAAAGCTTTCGGTGTTCCAAACCTAGCAAAAAGACGTTTTAAAAAGTTAACTACAACTCGTGCATCGTTAGTTGGGAGAGCTTGTGCTTCCGCCCATTTAGATACATAATCAATGGCAACGAGAATGTAGAGATTATTATGAGATTTTGGAAATGGACCCATAAAGTCAATACCCCAAATGTCAAATACTTCACATACTTGAATGACATTTTGTGGCATTTCATCACGTTGACTTATTTTTCCGGCCCTTTGACAAGCATCACAGGATTTGCAAAGAAGGTGTGCGTCTTTGAAAATTGTAGGCCAATAGAATCCAGCATCGTAAACTTTTCTTGCTGTGAGTTGAGGCCCATAATGCCCTCCTGTTGGTCCTGTGTGACAATGGTTTAAGATTTGACTGGCTTCATCTCCGAATACACATCGACGTATTATTCCATCGGGACAACTTTTAAACAAATGTGGATCTTCCCAGAAATAGTGTTTTATATCACTAAAGAATTTCTTTCGTTTTTGGTACAATAATCCTTTTTCAAGGAATCCACATACTAAGTAGTTTGCATAGTCTGCAAACCATGGAATTTCACTATAATCTATCTTCAATAGATATTCATCAGGAAAGTTGTCTTGTATGGCCGATTCATTTAGAACTTCTAATTCGGGATTTTCAAGACGAGAAAGATGATCAGCGGCGAGATTTTCTGCTCCCTTTTTATCTCGGATTTCAATATTGAACTCTTTTAAGAGTAAGATCCAACGGATTAATCGTGGTTTGGCATCTTGTTTCGAAAATAGGTATCTAAGAGCAGAATGGTCGGTATAGACCACCGTTTTAGCTAGAACGAGATATGAATGAAATTTGTCAAAAGCAAAGACAATAGCAAGGAGTTCTTTTTCAGTTGTTGTGTAGTTCGTTTGTGCTCCTTGTAACGTCTTACTAGCATAATATATAGGTTGAAATCGTTTTTCAATCCTTTGCCTTAAAACGGCTCCCATTGCAAAATCACTTGCATCGCACATTAGTTCAAACGGTAGATTCCAATTTGGAGTTATCATGATCGGCGCATTAGTGAGTTTTTCTTTAAGAATATTAAAAGATTTGATGCATTCATCTGAAAAGATGAATGGAGCATCCTTTTCTAGGAGTTTATTCATAGGAGTGGCAATTTTAGAAAAATCTCTTATGAAACGTCGGTAAAAACTGGCATGCCCTAGAAAACTCCTAACTCCTCTAACATTGGTGGGATGTGGAAGTTTAGCAATTACATCTACTTTAGCTCTATCCACTTCAATTCCTTCCTTTGAAATTTTATGACCAAGAACGATGCCTTCTCTAACCATGAAATGGCATTTCTCCCAATTAAGTACTAGATTTGATTGTTCGCATCTAATAAGCATTCGTTCAAGATTGACTAGACATGATTCAAATGTATCACCGAAGACTGAAAATTCATCCATGAAAACTTCCATGCATTCTTTTATCATGTCGTGAAAAATCGCCATCATGCACCTTTGAAAGGTTGCAGGGGCGTTGCAAGGTCCAAATGGCATGCGTTTGTAAGAAAAAGTACCATAAGGGCACGTGAATGTGGTTTTCTCTTGATCCTCGGATGCTATTGGAATTTGAAAATATCCGGAAAAACCATCAAGAAAACAATAGTAACTATTTCCGGCTAATCTTTCCAACATTTGATCAATAAAAGGTAAGGGAAAGTGATCTTTTCTGGTGGCGTCATTTAATTTCCTATAATCAATACAAACATGCCATCCTGTTACAGTCCTAGTAGGAATAAGCTCATTTTTCTCATTTGTGATGACAGTCATGCCACCCTTCTTAGGTACGCATTGAACTGGGCTTACCCATGGACTATCAGAGATTGGATTAATTAAACTGCATCTAGCAGTTTAATTATTTCTTTCTTAACAACATCTTGCATATTAGGATTTAGTCTTCGTTGGCGTTGCACATACGTTTTATGACCTTCTTCCATAAGGATTTTATGTGTGCAATACGAAGGACTTATTCCTTTAATGTCATGAATTTTCTATGCAATAGCTGGTTTATGAGCTTTTAGCACATAAATGAGTTGAGATTTTTCATTTTCAGTAAGAGAAGACGATATTATTACAGGTAATTCAGATTCACCATGTAAATAAGCGTATTTCAAATGGTTTTGAAGTGGCTTTAACTCTAATGTCGGTGGTTCTTCTATCGATGATTTATTTCGATATCTGTCTTCTTCTTTTAGCATTTGAATTTCTTCTGTTGTTGGTTCATATCTATTAGCCATAAGTGTAGCTAACATTTCAGCTTCATCAATTGGTTCAGTTCCTTCTCCTAAAGAACATTCTTCTGTTCCTTGTAATTCTGGAAATTCTTCTAACAATTCTGCATGTGAATCTATGGTTTGAATATAATAACATGTATCATCTGCAGATTGCGGTTGTTGCATGGCTCTATCAACAGAAAAGGTAACACTCTCGTCCTCTATACTTAGGGTCAGCTTCTTACCGAACACGTCTATTATTGCTTTAGCCGTGTTTAAGAATGGTCTTCCTAATATGATAGGAACTCGAGAATCTTCTTTCATGTCCAGAATAACAAAATCTACTGGAAATACTAAAGTACCAACTTTAACTAGCATGTTCTCCATTATCCCTCTAGGATATTTTACTGATCGATCTGCTAGTTGTATACTTATTCTTGTTGGTTTCAATTCTCCAAGGTCTAGTTTAGCGTATAGTGAATACGGCATTAGATTTATACTAGCACCTAAGTCTGTCAATGCTTCTATTGAACTAAGACTACCCAGAAAACATGGAATTGTGAAACTTCCTGGATCAGATAATTTTTCTGGTATCTTATTCAACAGCACTGCAGAACAATTAGCATTCATAGTAACAGCCGAGAGTTCTTCCATTTTCTTTCTATTTGTGATTAGATCTTTCAAAAATTTAGCATATCTAGGCATTCCTGAAATCACATCAATGAAAGGAAGATTTACATTTATCTGTTTAAACATATCCAAGAATTTGGATTGCTCGGCTTCAAGTCTCTCTTTTCTCATTTTCCTCGGGTAAGGAAATGGTGGTTGGTATGGTTTAACATAAGGTTTAGCCTTAACTGTGTTGTCTTCATTAACCTTTTCAACTACCGGTTCTTTTTCCTTTTCTTGATCAGACTGTGGTTCTTGTGGAATAGGAATAGTGTCCTCAGAAATTACAGGTATTTCAGGTGGTTTAAGTGTAATACCACTTCTTGTGGTAATGGCTTTACCTGTTTCATTCCGGGGGTTAGCATTTGTATCACTAGGTAGACTTCCCAATTTTCTTTCACCTATCAACCTTGCTAGGTTACTTACTTCTTGTTCTAAATTTTGAATAGAAGCTTGTTGATTTCTAAATGCTTGAGTATTTTGTTCATTGGTTTGTTTCTGAGATGTGAAAAACTGCGTTTGAGATTCAACTAGCTTTGACATCATGTCTTCTAAATTTGGCTTTTTATCATCGGTTTGTGGTGGTTTGTTTTGAAAATTAGGTCTTTGCTGATTGTAAGTATTATTGGATACTTGTTGGTTGCTAGGACCTTGTTGATTGTTGTATGAAACATTTCGGTTATAATTCTGATTTTGATTGTAGATCGGTCTTGGCGGTTGATAATTATTCTGATAATTATTTCCAGGCCTTTGGTTCATGTATGAAACATTCTCTCTTTGTTCCATTGTTTGTTCAATACTGAGACAATCTTTTGTCAAATGTGGTCCTCCACACTGCTCACAACTAATTCGTATTGAGTGAATATCTTTAGTCATCTTTTCCATTCGTCTCTCGACAGCATCTATATTTGCAGAAATGGAATCAAAGTCATGGCTAGAATCGGCTCTAGCTGCTTTAGATGATCTAAGGATATCTTTTTCTTGGTGCCACTCATGTGAGTGGGAAGCAGTGTTATCAATAATTTTGTAAGCGTCAGTTGCGGTTTTCTTCATAATGGAACCACCAGCTGCTATATCGATGTCTTTTCGTGTAGTGATGTCGCATCCTTGGTAGAATATTTGTACTATTTGACAGGTGTCTAAACCATGTTGCAGACATCCTCTTAATAACTTTCCAAATCTTGTCCACGCTTCATATAGAGTTTCATTTGGCTTTTGCGTGAACGTAACAATTTCTCCTTGAAGTCTTACGGCTTTAGATACCGGAAAGAATTGTTTAAGAAATTTTTCAACTAAAACATCCCATGTATCAATCGCCCCTTCAGGTAACGATTCTAACCAATCTTTGGCTTCTCCCTTTAAAGTCCAGGGAAATAACATGAGATATATCTGTTCATCCTCCACTTCTATTATTTTAAATAGAGTACAGATCCTATTAAAGGTTCGAAGATGTTCATTTGGATCTTCCTTCAGCGCACCACTAAATTGGCATTGATTAGTTACCATGTGTAGAATTTGTCCTTTGATTTCATAATCTGGCGCATTAATGTCAGGTTGAGTAATTGCGTGACCTTGGCCAGTGCATTTTGCTCTCATTCGATCTTCCATACTTAGAGGTTCCAGATTTTCCATGATTGAATTTGTTGAGTCTGAATCACTAGAGGATTCTGATTTAATGGGTTGTTCCTCGACAATCTCTGTTTGAATGATTGGTGGTTCTGGAGGAAAGATTAATGGTTCAGGATCTGGGAATTGTCCCTGAATATCCTCCGGGTTCTTAATTGTAAGGTCGGGTTCAAAAAATGGATTATCGGAAATTTGAATTGGAGTACTTGGTCGACTTGATGACGATTCTAAAGAAAAATCAACGGCGACAATATTGGCTAGATGTCTTGATCGAGTTATAGGTGGTGAACGTATAAAAGGTGGTGAACGTTTTGCTCGGTGCATTCACTGAATATCCTATTAGTTATAAAAGATAAAAATTATATAAGTTATCAAATTAATAGACTTTTCTAATTTTGTCCACGTTTCGAATAGCCAATAGATGCAGCAGGTAGCCAGGACCCTTTAAATCGGAAGCCCACAACTCGTCACTAACAAATCCAACTATTACTATGAACCAGAAAAGTTTGGATGTCTATCAATTTAACCACTTTAAATAATTTTTCGTTGAAATTTAAAGAAATTTTAGAGAAGAAATAGAAAATTCTATGTCCTAAAAACTAGAGCGGCGAGAAATAAGAAAGAAAAAGAACGCGTCGAAAAACGTCGAAAAATAAAAGGTCGAAAAATAATAAAAAGAACGTAGCGCGTCGAAACTTAAAAGTCTAAAAACTAAGAATTAAAAGTTGCGTCTAAAGATATTAAAGCTTAAAAGAAATTCTATATCCAAAACGACAATAACTTAAAAAGTACTAAAATTTATAAAACGGCGTCGCAAAATTCTAAAGCACCTAAATCTTAGTCTAAAGAAAAAGTACTTAAGGGATTTTACGGCAAAGCCTAAAAATCTAGAAATAAAAATAACTACGGCAAAAACTATGACTTAAAACTAAATACGAACGAAAAATACAAATATTACGCTAAAACAAATAAAAAGATACAAAATATAAAAATAAACTTAAAATTGTAAAAAGTACAATTTTTATAAAAATATTATTTTTATATTATTTATTTATAAAAGTATCAATTTTATATTTAATAAAACTAATTAAAACTTAAATTACAAATTAAAACTAAAAACTAAATTAATTAATTAATTAATTAAATAACCCTAATTAGGGTTTATAATAATAATAAAAATTAATATTCCGTAATTAATGCTGAAATGGGTCAAACTGTGGCGTGTCAGATCAGGCCATGCGATCGCATGGTCTGTGCGTTATAAATCCATGCGGTCGCATGGAGTAGGGTTTCGGGCCAGAATCTGGGCTGCTACAGTGTAGCCCGATTACTTATATATTTTTTTTTCTTTTCTGTTTTAATAATTATATAAAATATTTATATAAATGAAATAAAAACTTATATTTTTACAAACTAAAAATAAAAATACTTTATAATTTATATATTTACAATTCTCAAAAATATATATATTTTGTTTTTCTTTTTATATTTTTTATTATTTTTTTAAAAATTAAAACGTATTGTTACAAAAGTAAATTAAAAATCCTTTTTTTTATATATATATATAGCGTTTCGCTTCCGGCGTTTAAGCAAGTTCCCCGCCAGCGGCGCCAAAAATACTTGATGTTATGCGAGGTGTATACAAAATAGTTATATTTTTACTACAAAATACTATTAAATATGATACAATTTTACACAAGTTATTTATTTATTTATAGAGTGGATATACCTAAACCTTGCTACAACACTTATAGGCAGTGTACCTAATCGTACAGTAGTGTAGTTTTTAGTAAGTTCGGTTCATTCCAAAGGGATCTTAGCCAAGCTTAACGCTATATTTTTAAAAACTATATTTGTAAAAATATATATATATATATATATATATATATATATATATATATATATATATATATATATATATATATATATATATATATATATATATATATATATATATATATATATATATATATAAGTAGTATTATTATAAAAAGGGGTTTTTTACCATTTAATGACCGGTTTGTCGATTTTAAAACTTTAGTCGCAGTTAAAACCTAATGTAAAATATTAAATATATAAAAGACTTAATTTAAAGCGTAAAGTAAATAATAATAATGAAAGTGCGATAAATAAAATGACGATAAATAAAATTGTGATAATTAAAAAGTACGATAATTAAAAGTGAAATTAAATACAATGACAGTAAATAAAAGTGCGATAATTAAAAGTGCAATTAAATATGAAATAAAGAAATTATGCTTATTTAAACTTCCGTAATCATGATGTTTGACGTGTTGATTTTAGTTTATTACCATGGATTAATTGTCCTTTGTCCTGGATTATTCAATATGTCCGTCTGGTTTTTGTCCATAACAGTCCATCAGTCATAAATATAAAGTGCGAGTGTCCTCGTCAAATTATCCTTATATCCGAAGTCAAATATTCCTACTAATTGGGAACTTAAACTGTAACAAGGTTTTAATATTTTGTTTAATAATTACACCAGGATATCGACTGCTTGTAACCCAAGATTTTAATACTTTGTTAAAAATTACGCCAAGTGTCCTTGTACATAATTCACCCTTGTTTTAATAAGTCCATTAACTATTAATCCATTCCCGTGTCCGGTTAAATGAACGATTATTAGTACTTATAAATATCTCGCCCATCGTGTCCGATCGATTGTATGTGGTTATTTATAGGTACGTCCAATTGTAAATCTTTATATTAAATTAACAAACTATCATTTAATTAAACAAATATAAAGCCCATCAATAGCCCATAGTCTAATTTCCACAAGTGTCGTTCTTTTGTCCAAACCCCAATTATGGTACAAAGCCCAATTACCCCGTCTTAATATTTTAGCCCAACATCACGATTACTTCGGCTTAAATAAGCATAATAATAACTTAGCTACGAGACATTAATTTAAAAAGGTTGAACATAACTTACAATGATTAAAAATAGCGTAGCGTTACACGAACAGAATTTTGACTTACACCCTTACAACATTCACTAACATACCCTTATTATTAAAATTAAAATTAAAATTATAATATATATATATATATATATATATATATATATATATATATATATATATATATATATATATATATATATACACGTTTGAGGGAGAGATAGATAAAGATATATGAAAACTGGCCAAAACACGCGAAATTTATAGGATGTCTCGTGCTACAGTGCACCATGCGACCGCATGGTTTTTGCACTTCCAGGCCATGCGGTCGCATGGCCTGCTTTTCCAGCTCACAAAGAATCCAAAACGTGGGCTGCTGGATTTTTATAATATTTATAATATAATATACTTAATTATATATAATTAATTATATATTATATTATATTCTTGTACTCCGTTGACTTGTAATTTTCGGTCCGTTGCGTCGCGCGTTGAGAGTTGGCTCAGGTCCCGGTTCCGGATTTTCGAACGTCCTTGCGTACTATTTAATATCTTGTATTTTGCGTTTTGCGGCTTGTACTCTTGTAATTTTGAGACGTTTCTCACCAATAATTTGAACCACTTTGATTGTACTTTGTACTTTTGAGCTTTTTGGTCGTTTGCGTCTTCAATTCGTCAAATCTGTCTTTTGTTTTCACTTTTTATTATTTAAACGAATATCACTTGTAAATAGAACAATTGCAACCAAAAGCTTGTCTTTTTTGAGGGATAAGGCTATGAAATATATGTTCGTTTTTAGCATTATCATAGATATTAAGATGCATTAATGAGTCTGGACTTCGACCGTGTCTGCATGTCAAAAGTTGTGCTTATAATTTTTTTTCAGAATTCACCTGCTTATCATTCTTAGTCTAGACACGTTTTACTGTATTGATTGAATGAATAGTGTATAGACAAAATTCATATCTTAATGTATCTGCTAATTCACATCTTAGCGTATCTGTTACTGTAAACTTTGCCTGTCATATTTCGTAAATTTCTCCGTAATCTACGAAATCTTTTGCTCTATATATATAGATATTCTATGTAATTAGAAAACCATCCGATAGCTGGAAATCATCTCATATCGAAAAATCCTTTATTCAATCGTACGAAATGGAACTCACCACTAGTTCAAGTCCCTCGGATTCCGATATGAAGTTTCACTCGAGCTCCGAGAGCAGTGTGACCGAAATGGATCAACCAATTAGCCATCATCTATTCTGGATGAATTGGGGATGGGTTCGAAGTCTACTTAATCATTGGAGACAAGAAGAAGGTGATCCCTTCCATCCACCACATTGCCCTCTTGGCGATGAACCTGAAGCACTTACCGGCGAACCTGTCTGAGACACCATTTTCTCTCTCATTTCCAGAGTGTCTTGTCACGACTACATATTATCTCAAATTCTAGATTTTATTCATCCACTCGTCCAAACCGCCAATCATCCTGGTGTAATAGAAGAAGTCAACGAGCTTCGCACTCTGGTAGTGACTTTGGAGGATATGGTGCAAAGGTTACAAGCACCGGCAGCACCGGCAACAACAGTACCACCATCAGCAACACCAACAGCAACATCCGCATCCCACACCTCAACATCACAATTTGTACCTCGAGCATCAACATCACATGCACCATAGATACCAAGGAGTACCAACAACAATAACTGATGAAGTATTAATCTATAATTTCATTAGAGAAACATTCTGTGGCGATTATGTAATCTCCAAAGTCTCAGAGATTATCTATTCTAGCCTTAACCATAAATCAGATGAATGAACCAAAATGATAGAAGGAAGAGTAGAAGCCCTGATAGGATGGTGGGCGATTTACAAGCTAGACTTGTTTTACCAACAGCATCAACAGTACCGTCAACATCACCAACACCGTCAGTACCGTCAGCATCAGCAGCGTTTACAACATCACAAGCTCCACTAGATCTATAATCACCGCAAATATCATCACTAATCAACAACGCATATATTGTATCAACGAGTTATGAAGTATTAACTCATTTTCGCTGAAGAATTTATATGTATATCTTATATATATAAATTTTGAAACCATAATATATCTTTTCGTACGAAGCTATTATGTATTAATTAAAAAGGGGTAGATACTACTCGGTTAAATTCATATTATTAATATGCTATGATGTACATCCTTCGTTAACAACTTAACCATTGTTAATTACAATTTCTGTTTCAATTCAATGAATTCCATTTCATAATAAACTAAGTGTATTATTAAATTACATATTTGATTTTACACTTTCGATATACTCGAAACTTTCTAGAGAACATCATTCGTACCTTGCGAAGTTCACAAGAATCCCACGAACACCAACATCATTCACCCAGTAAATATCAATAAAAATGAATGATGAAGCATTGATTCATAATTTCATTTACGATGAAGTGATAATCCACGAAAATTAGGAAATTTCTAAAGTTTTAGAAATTATACATTTCTAATTCCAGCCGAAAATCAAATGAGTTTAATTTAATATTAACTCATTAAATCTACATTACATCTGAAGAAAATATATATATATATATATATATATATATATATATATATATATATATATATATATATATATGTATATATATTTTCATAAAGACTGTAATAAAATTCATTTGTACAAAAAAGTTATTTGTGAAAAAAAATTTAACGGGTAGGTAATACCCGAGAGATATATAAATTCACAATTAATATGTTATATTCTTCGAATCTGATTCCGCAATCATCAACTATACTCACTACTTTCACAACAATGTACATCCTTTCATAGAAATCAAAACAGCGTTTCTCATCCAAATTTGATTACATATTCTGATTTTGACAAATCAAAATCCAAGTCAAAGTTTAACAGAAGACATCACTCTTAGATTCCTACATCTTTCAAAGCTATACTTTGACTTCGAAATTGTGCAATAACATCATTTCTATTCATAGAACCCAGGAAAAAAATATTTGTATCATTCAAAATCCTAGAACATCATATGTATATTAACGATTACAATCTGTGTTCAAACCCTTCGAAATTCCTGAAGACACTTCAAATAATGAACAATCGAGATGATGATCCAACCACATATTAACCACAGTCTTGCACCTGAAAAGCTCTCGAAACCAAAGTCATAGTTTAACACGTATCCGTGTCACACCTTTTGGCATTTATTAGCAAAAATAACTTTGCGATTTCTTTTCAAATTAGCCAGTTTTGTCACAGCTCCAGTAAGTCAACTTCGACTTTTCAGTTGAAACAGTCTTATTATAACCTCGATATAGACGTTGCCCTTTCGTCATCATTACCGGAGAACCTTTTATATCTCACCACATTAGCAATAAACTTACCAACAACTTCACTTATCTTTGACTTTCTGAAAAATCATTATATTTATCGAAACCCCATCATTTACTCATCCGCATCTTGTAACAAGAATTGTGATGCCAATTACTGGGAATCAGCAATCAGTATTTTGAAATCTTACAGTATGTCTACGCCAACAGTTATATGTGTACATATAACTTCTATCTCCTAGACTTATATACTTCGAATGTGAAGTTTCTGAAAAACACCCCAATCTACGATTTAGTTCTCCAAATTTTTAGAAAAGCTGAATGAAGCAGCAGAAACGGTAGACAACCGTAACAGTCAAAAGTTTGATGATAAAGAATAGTGTGTTGGCAAAGCTTAGAAAAAGAGAAGGTTTAGAACTGGAAAACGGATTGAGCAAACCATGAAGGAGGCTGTGGACAAATCACAAAGATGAAATCTGAAATGTCCTGTTCTTATTGATTAAAAACGTTCCATATTAATTGATTTCGTTGCGAGGTTTTGACCTCTATATGAGACGTTTTTCAAAGACTGCATTCATTTTAAAACAAATCATAACCTTTATTTCATCAATAAAGGTTTAAAAAACTTTACGTAGATTATCAAATAATGATAATCTAAAATATCCTGTTTACACACGACTATTACATAATGGTTTACAATACAAATATGTTACAACGAAATAAGTTTCTTGAATGCAGTTTTTACACAATATCATACAAGCATGGACTCCAAATCTCGTCCTTATTTAAGTATGCGATAGCGGAAGCTCTTAATAATAACCTAAGAATAAACATGCTTAAAACGTCAACAAAAATGTTGGTGAGTTATAGGTTTAACCTATATATTATCAAATCATAATAATAGACCATAAGATTTCATATTTCAATACACATCCCATACATAGAGATAAAAATCATTCATATGGTGAACACCTGGTAACCGACATTAACAAGATGCATATTTAAGAATATCCCCATCATTCCGGGACACCCTTCGGATATGATATAAATTTCGAAGTACTAAAGCATCCGGTACTTTGGATGGGGTTTGTTAGGCCCAACAGATCTATCTTTAGGATTCGCGTCAATTAGGGTGTCTGTTCTCTAATTCTTAGATTACCAGACTTAATAAAAAGGGGCATATTTGATTTCAATAATTCAACCATAGAATGTAGTTTCACGTACTTGTGTCTATTTTGTAAATCATTTATAAAACCTGCATGTATTCTCATCCCAAAAATATTAGATTTTAAAAGTGGGACTATAACTCACTTTCACAGATTTTTTTACTTCGTCGAGAAGTAAGACTTAGCCACTGGTCGATTCACGAACCTATAACAAATATGTACATATATATCAAAGTATGTTCAAAATATATTTACAATACTTTTAATACATTTTGATGTTTTAAGTTTATTAAGTCAGCTGTCCTCGTTAGTAACCTACAACTAGTTGTCCACAGTTAGATGTACAGAAATAAATCGATATATATTATCTTGAATCAATCCACGACCCAGTGTATACATATCTTAGTATTGATCACAACTCAAACTATATATATTTTGGAATCAACCTCAACCCTGTATAGCTAACTCCAACATTCACATATAGAGTGTCTATGGTTGTTCCGAAATATATATAGATGTGTCGACATGATAGGTCAAAACATTGTATACGTGTCTATGGTATCTCAAGATTACATAATATACAATACAAGTTGATTAAGTTATGGTTGGAATAGATTTGTTACCAATTTTCACGTAGCTAAAATGAGTAGTTTTTACCAATTTTGTTTTGCTCGCCATTTCTTCGTTTCTAATCCGTTTTGAGTGATTGAAGCGGCCACGGTTTCGTATTGAACTTGACTTTATGAAACTAAATAGAAAAGGTATATGTTTATAGTCGTAAATACAAGTTACAAGTCATTTTTTGAAAGAGGTAGTCATTTCCGTTGAAAGAACGACATCTTGATGACTGTTTTGAAAAACATACTTTCACTTTGAGTTTAACCATGATTTTTGGATATGGTTTCATGTTCATAAGAAAAATCATTTTCCCAGAAGTATAGCTTTTAAATCAAAGTTTTTCATAGTTTTTAATTATCCAAACCAAAACAGCCCCCGGTTGTAACTACGACGGCGTAAATCCGGTTTTATGGTGTTTATCGTGTTTCCGGGTTTTAAATCATTAAGTTAGCATATCATATAGATATAGATCATGTGTATAGTTGATTTTAAAAGTGTAGTTAGAAGGATTAACTTTATTTGCGAACAAGTTTAGAATTAACTAAACTATGTTCTAGTGATTACTAGTTTACCACTTCGAATATGATAGCTTTTTATGTATGAATTGAATGATGTTATGAACATCATTACTACCTTAAGTTCCTTGGATAAACCTACTGGAAAAGAGAAAAATGGATCTAGCTTCAACGGATCCTTGGATGGCTCGAAGTTCTTGAAGCAGAATCATGACACGAAAACAAGTTCAAGTAAGATCATCACTTAAAATAAGATTGTTATAGTTATAGAAATTGAACCAAAGTTTGAATATGATTATTACCTTGTATTATAATGATAACCTACTGTAAGAAACAAAGATTTCTTGAGGTTGGATGATCACCTTACAAGATTGGAAGTGAGCTAGCAAACTTGAAATATTCTTGATTTTATGTAACTAGAACTTGTAGAATTTATGAAGAACACTTAGAACTTGAAGTTAGAACTTGAGAGAGATCAATTAGATGAAGAAAATTGAAGAATGAAAGTGTTTGTAGGTGTTTTTAGTCGTTGGTGTATGGATTAGATATAAAGGATATGTAATTTTGTTTTCATGCAAATAAGTCATGAATGATTACTCATATTTTTGTAATTTTATGAGATATTTCATGCTAGTTGCCAAATGATGGTTCCCACATGTGTTAGGTGACTCACATGGGCTACTAAGAACTGATCATTTGAGTGTATATACCAATAGTACATACATCTAAAAGCTGTGTATTGTACGAGTACGAATACGGGTGCATACGAGTAGAATTGTTGATGAAACTGAACGAGGATGTAATTGTAAGCATTTTTGTTAAGTAGAAGTATTTTGATAAGTGTCTTGAAGTCTTTCAAAAGTGTATGAATACATATTAAAACACTACATGTATATACATTTTAACTGAGTCGTTAAGTCATCGTTAGTCGTTACATGTAAGTGTTGTTTTGAGACCTTTAGGTTAACGATCTTGTTAAATGTTGTTAACCCAAAGTTTATAATATCAAATGAGATTTTAAATTATTATATTATCATGATATTATGATATATTAATATATCTTAATATGATATATACATTTAAATGTCGTTACAACGATAATCGTTACATATATGTCTCGTTTTGAAATCCTTAAGTTAGTAGTCTTGTTTTTACTTATGTAGTTCATTGTTAATACACTTAATGATATATTTAATTATCATATTATCATGTTATATATAATATAACAATGTATTAATATGCTTCATATATATTTAGTAAGACGTGGTTATAACGATAATCGTTATATGTATCGTTTCGAGTTTCATACGTCAATAGTCTCCTTTTTAAGTATATAACTTATTATTACTATTTTTAATGAGATACTTGATGATCATTATATCATGTTAAACATATATATTTATTCATTTATGTATCATCATGTCATATACAACTTATAGCGTTCGTGAATCATTGGTCAAACTGGGTAATCAGACGTTTACAAAATTTCCGTTTCAATTAACCAAGTCTTAACAAGTTTGATTGCTTAACATGTTGGAAACATTTAATCATGTAAATATAGTTTTCATTAAACATATAATCATAGAAAGGTTCGGAAAAGTTCGGGTCACTACAAAATCTACCTTCAAAGAATCCAAATAATTCAATGCATGCTGAAGTCTTTAGCGAATACGTTGCTCCTTACTCTAAACCCTTGAAGACAATATTCTTCATCATCCTCTGACCTTAGATATTCTAAGATATCATCGTATCTTTCATTATAAATATCCTCGATATTTCGGAAGATATATTCATAACTATTCTCATCTGAAATTATTTATCTCTTCGCGCTATCTGTGTTATATCGTAAAATAAACTATTTTAGTTTCTAAATTCTGAAACCTTCGAGTTTAAAATATGAATGTTTTGAAGTGGTGTTGGGAACTGAAGCATGAGTTAGTATAATATAATGACACTTGATCAACGTGATTATATTACAGTAAGTCATGCTGAGTTTCTAATGGGACATGACGATTCACAGACCATACCGTCATCATGTGCCATGTTACACGACTCTTGTATTCTATTTAACCTCTAAAATATCAAGAAAATATTTCTTAATGATTCGGTCTTTTCTGAGGTATTCTGGTAATTTGACAAATCAAGATCGTGTCATTACAATTTCCTTCTTAGAACATTAACCATGTTCATTCCGAAATTCATATCTACGAATTCTGAACCATTACATGCGGTGCTTAATGGCAAGAAGAGAAAACAAAAGAATGAAGTTCCGAAATAAAAATGGGAGTATAAATTGCAGCGAATAGGAGAGAGCATTAACTATGGATGACAATGATTATAGAAGACAGATCAGGGACTTGGAAATATAAGGGAAGATATAAAATCCAACATCAACCCAGAAATTACAAATCGTATATATCGAGACATATAGCGATATAAAGACACAGGAGGACTAAAAACACTATAAAACCAAGAGTATAATAGAAGTGAATAGATTCTTCCGGCAGAAGATGAAAAAGAAGAATGACAGATATGAAAGTTAAGAGTATATCAAGAATCAGAACTGGATGAAGCATATTGAAGAATGTTTTAGAAGTATGAATTGAGAAAGAAAGTATAGAAGGTGGGAGTGTGGAAATAAGGAAACGAAAGGAGTGGATTTATAATGAAATATCCGACAGAGTAATCGAGACAGATTATCAAATTTAACCGAAGAGGATCCTAATTTCCTTAATTACCGAAGAATCAAATCTTATTACGAAGACTTTCTTAAATCCCTTGAACTCTGGAAATAAATCCTATCTACGCCATAAGATATGACGGATCTACATTTATTCATTTCACTCTTTTGTAATAACTTCACTCGTACACTTCACAAAATCGAATTGTTTTATCTATATTACTTAACGATGATAAAACCCTAATTTTCAGCTCATATGCGTCATGAAAACATACTTATTTTCAGCCATGACCATCCTAACCAAATTTTGGGACGAAATTTCTTTAATGGTTAGGTACTGTGACAACCCAGAAATTTCTGACCAAATTTAAACTTTAATCTTTATATGTTTTCGACACGATAAGCAAAGTCTGTAATGTTGAATCTCAAAAAAAATTAAACTATGTTCATACATTCATTTAACCTCGACCAAATTCTGACGATTCACGAACCATTATATAAATGAATATGATTATATATATGTATATATATTATAACTTGAGAATATTAACAAAGTATTAAACGTATAATACTTTACATGAATGTACTTGTTTCAATATGTTTATCGATGGAATTAGAAGATAAGATCAAATGATTGATTTATCAGATACATTGTATGATTACGAGTCTCTGTTGAGAGGTCCACTTTGATTTAGGAAACCTTTCCTTTTTAACGGTATTCGGAAAATGGTAAAGTGAATTACAAGTAAGAACAAACGTGTCAATTAACGGGAACTAGACAAGGGTTAGTGGAGATTCCTAATTCATACCTTACAATAATTTCCTCGTGACTCTGGATAAGTTAAATCATTTAACTTTCATAAAATTTAAATTATGTAGAGTAAATTATTGAGTTAATGGTTGCCGACAAGATAAACCCATTTGACAAGTTACATTAAGATGATTTCATATGTTTATTTATTCATTGGACTTTATATATAAATCTACTTTCCTATAATGTTTTATGAATTAACAAGGTTTATTTATTGCAACCTTTAAAATAAGTCTAATATAATTAGTTTTGAAAAACTAAAATTTATAATATTTATTTAATTTAGTTTCAAACTTATGAAAACGATTTCAGTAACTGAGTTATTAAAACCTGTTGTTATTAAAAGTAAATTGTTTTATAGAATTAAAAGAATTTAAGCTATATATATATATATATATATATATATATATATATATATATATATATATATATATATATATATATATATATATATATATATATATATATATATAGTTTCTATTAAAATCCTATAATGATGATGTCATTAATAGACTAATTCCTTTACTAACAAAAAATTAAAAAGAAAAAGAAAACAATCTAAGCCCTTAAGCTGATGTCATTAATATTAATTAATTCAATTTTTAAAAAATTAATAATAAAAAAACTCAGATCTCTTTCCGTGTTTATATTGTGTAACCCTAATTTAAAACCCTCTTCATAAGCAACCAGTAATCACAATCACGTTACCTAACAAAATATTCATACTATAATCAATTCATGCTGTTATCATTAGAAAAAATCTAGATTACTCCGAAAATTCTATCCGACTAATCAATTGTAAAGTAGGGGTCATGATCGAAGAAACATTGGCGATTGCAGGGTCACTTAAAACCCTACGAAAATCCCCCAAAAAGCCCTAATCATAATGAACCGGATACTATAGCATCCTGAATGGAATTCACATGAACATCACTATGAAGTTTGTAATCGATTACGTTATCTGAAGATCTGATTTCAAAGAAAAAGGTTAGATATGGTGATTTTGATGAATCTTTTTAAATCTGAATATAGGTTTTCAGGTATAGTGATCTGTTTAATTTGAATTTAGATTAGTTTTCATATGATCGATTCTTACAATGATAATGATTCGATTATGCATATGATTTTTTCATGCTTTTGATTTTGGTATATTCGTGATTAATAGATTTGAATGTTTGAAGATGTTGTGGTTTTGCGATGGTTATAAATGTGAATTCAGGTTTATCTCTAATATTGCTTTCATGTATCAGTAGCAGTTAAATTTCATATACCAGTGCCATTTTTTCTTACTTAGAATAGCATACACAAAATATAGTTGATGTCACATACATGTACTATGTATTCTTATTCAACATTATCTCTAATTTTATGTTAACTGATACAATCATGGTGCTGGAACAGTAAGATAGGTATACAACTCAAGATAGGAGATAGATGCTGAAACTGCTTTTAATGGGTTTGACTATGAGACTGCAAACTTCAGTACGCGTTATACATAAGTTTTATTAAAATACTAAAATGATAATGTAATAATTACCTTTTTTTCTTCTATAAAAAAATCAAAAAGGAAAAAGAAAAATTATGAGAGCATGTAGTTGATGTCATAAATAGATTATTTTATAATTAAATCAAATTTACTTAATGATATCATAAATAAGGATTATCTAAACCCTCATAATAATGCCATTAAAATAATTAATTGTATTTAGTAAATATATTAACATGTTAATTTTAAAACCATTTTCATGTTAATTTTATAATATATGGAGCATTATGTACAACCTTATGATAAAACACCCTCATGACCATATGTATAAACTTTAAGTAAAATCTGTTACAAATCACCTCATAAATACGTGTACAAAATTTAAAGCATATTGTACAACCTTCATATAATATTTGTATTTTAATTTTTAAAAATTTATCAAAAGGCATTTGTTATTACTAATAATTATTATTAAAAATATAAATACTCAATTTTTAAACAAAGTTTATTATTCTTTATTATAATTATAGTTATTATATTATTATTATTATTCAAATATGGGTGCTTTATACGAGATTAATTACGTTACATATGTATGCAAAATACATGTCTTAATAAAAGGTTGTAATGTAGGTTTTTATGACAAAGTTAAGTTTATCAAGGTAGTTCATTTATTCTAACCAAGTTAAGTATATCAATATATTTGTAAAAACAACGACAAGTTTTTTAGTCAGAATTCGTTGTTCCACGGGTCATTAAACTAAATGACTTAAGCATTTACATTCTCTTAATATCTAAAACATATTATTAAACTGTTTCGTTAAAACAAACCCGTGATTTCACAGGTCATTTCACTAGTATGTATGTATATATATATATATATATATATATATATATTATTTCAAAAACGTAAACGTGATACGACATAATATTTTTCTATTATTTAAATGATTATAAATGAACGTTGAAATATAATTACTTTTGAAAAACTAAATACTATTAAATGAATATTTAGAATTTATATTTCGAAATGAAAATATATTTTACAAAGTAATAAGATATAATAATAACATAAGTTATAAAACGTTTTGTTTTAAAATAATATATTTTAGTAAACAACGAAACATAGATTTACAGAAGCAAATGACCAAAACACTCAAAAGATTAGATTACACTTTGAGTGGGTTAGTTTTCCATTAATTTAATTCTAATTATTGATAATGGTACACGTCGCGTAACGTAAAATGCTAGTTTTCTAAGCGTACGAAAATGAGTTCGAGAAACCGGAAACGGGACAATAGTTGAACGACAACGTACGAGTCGTCGAAACGAAAATTACAAGTTAACTATGCACGTAAATATAATATAATATATAATTAATTATATAAATTAAATATATAAATATATAATATATAATAACGAGTGTCGGCAGCCTGATTAAGTGCATTGTGAGCTGGTAAATGTACCCATGCGATCGCATGGGATTTACCCCTTCAAGCCATGCGATCGCATGGCAGGGTAGGTGGGGAAAACTTCTTTAAAACGTTCGATTTCTGGTTTACATTTTTCATTTCATTTTCTATCTATCTATCTCTGCACTCTCTATATATATTTAAATTATTATTATTATTATTATTATTATTATTATTATTATTATTATTATTATTATTATTATTATTATTATTATTATTATTATTATTATTAAGATTAATATTATTATTAATCTTATTATTAGTAGTAGTATTCGTATTATTATTACATAAAATACTACGACGAGGTCATGCGCGAGTTATTTCAAAACGGGTTTTATGAGCGGGATAGAGCTAAGGAAATTATGGATTATAGCTATGGAGGTGATGGGTATGGTTCGGTGGTTTTGTTCGTAGGTCAAATTAGTGTTTATCATCTCTGTTGCGTCTACGTACCTTTCCTGCAATATTGAATCTCAATATTGATACGTGAGCACTCATATCCTATCTTTAATATATATTAATAGTGTATCCCTGACTAGTGCTCGAGTATATATGATTATGCATGCATGTATGTTTAGTTCGTCGTTATATAATTTATGATAAATCATGAATTTATTACATATGTTACTAGGATAAGGTATATTATATGCATGTCGTTGGAAAGCTGGCAAAAAATTAATAACTTTTCATTTAGAAAGCGTATGATTTCGATGAACGGATTAAAAGATATTGTCAATTGAATTATCTATAATTTTAAGTATTATTGTTAAAATGGATATTATTATTATTATTATTATCGTTATCGTTATCGTTATCGTTATCGTTATCGTCATCGTCATCATTATTATCGTCATTATTATTATTATTATTATCTAATAATCAATATTATTATTATTATTATTATTATTATTATTAAAATAATTAATATTTTTATCAAAACTATCATTTTATTATTTTTATCATCATTATTATTATTAAAAGTATCATTAATATTAAAACCATCATTTTTATTAAAATTATCATTTTTAATAGAAATATCATTGTTATTATAAAATATCATTATTATAATCATTTTAGTATTATTATTATTAAAAAATATTATTTTGAATAGAATTATTATTTTTATATAAAATATTATTATTACTACAGTTAATATTAAAAAGTTATCGTTATTATTAAAATTTTCATGGTTATTAGAAAATATCATTAAAATCTTAAAACTTATATTTTCATTTAAATTATCATTTTTATTATTATTAGTATTATTAATAACAACAATATTATTAACATTGTTATTATCATTAACATGATTATTATATTTTTATCATTATTAGTAATATTATTATTATGACAAAAGATTATTATTAATTATCAAAATTATTATTATCATTAGTAAATATAAATATTGTTATTATTATAATTAATAATATTATTATCACAAAATAATACAACTTTTACTCATTATTATTATTAATATTATTTTATCAAATAAATATGTGATACAAAGATATTTCTATCACAGATAATATAATTACATGTATAATACATATCACTATATTTTATGATATTAAGCGAGCTTTATAAATTCTATTACTCGAGATATATAAAAGTATACTTTTTATCATATATAAATTTTAATATAATTTTTTATTTATTAATATACGACTTGTATTAATTACTTTAATAAAATCTGATAAATATATTGAAAATATATAAAACTACTATATTTAAGCTATATAATAAACATGTATAGATTGTGGAATTCATTTTGGGACAAGTTGACTTTTGTTGACTCTTGCATGATAATCTCGAGCATTAGGATTGTGATACACTACGACTTGACCTAAATTGTTAAACAGATATTGACCAACATATAAATATATATACTTAATATAGGTTCGTGAATCCGAGGCCAACCCTGCCATCATATGCATAATTGCTACGAAATACAGTATCGTGAGTTTCATTTGCTCCCTTTTTAAATGTTTTTGCAATATATATTTTTGGGACTGAGAATACATGCGCTACTTTTATAACTGTTTTACGAAATATACACAAGTACTGAAACTACATTATATGGTTGAATTATTATACCGGATATCACCCTTTTAAGCTTGGTAGCCTAAGAATTTGGGAACAGACCCCCAAATTGACGCGAATCCTGAAGATAGATCTATGAACTTTGACACGTCTCATCCGGGTTATGGATGCTTTAGTACTTCGATTTTATATACAGATGAGTGTACCTGTATATTTGGGGATATTCTAGATGCATTTGTTAATGTCGGTTACCAGGTGTTCACCATATGAATGATTTTTGCAGATGAGTGTTCCTGCAGTTAACTATGAAAATGAAATCTTGTGGTCTATTAAAACTATAGAATGATTAATTACGATACACTAATGAACTCACCAACATTTTTTTGACACTTTTAAGCATGTTTATTCTCAGGTATTAAAGAAACCTTCCACTGTACATTTGCTCATTTTAAAGATATTACTTGGAGTCATTCATAGCATATTTCAAAAGACGTTGCATTCAAGTCGTTAAGTTCAATAAAGATTATTATTAAGTAAATGACAGATTAGGTCATTTATATTTGGATATTATGAAATGGTAGGTATGCCTGTCAACTTTCGATGTAATGAAAGGTTGTCTTTTAAAAACGAATGCAATGTTTGCAAAATTTATCATGTAGAGGTCAAATGCCTTGCGATGTAACCATATGTTATTGTATTCGTCCTTATGGATTAGGACGGGTCGTCTCAGATGAGCCACGTGCAAAATTTAAAAGATTTCAAGAAAGTGCACGTAAAGATGTTGAGAGAACTTTCTGTATTCTTCAGGGTAGATTCCATATATTACAAATGGCTGGCAGACCACACAGCGTCAACAAGTTGAGGCGAATATTGTATTGTTGTGTGCTCTTGCACAACATGATAGTCGAGGATAATGGCTTCAACATTACATGGCTTGAGGAAGAATTACTTAGGACTGATGAAGCTAGTCCTAACTTTTTAAGGAATCGATCTACAAGTCGTGATGTAAGAGAACAAGAAATACGAGATAGAAACATTCATGACCAACTTCGAAATGATCTCACTGAACATATTTGGGGCCTTCCACCAAACTTTAGAAGTTTAAACGCTTAATTTACTTTCAGTTTGTAGTATGTTTAATTAGAATAAGCTGAATCAGTTGTAATTGTCGAATTTTTAATTTTAATAAATTTAGTAATTTTTAATTTGAATTTGTGTTAATTTTGTTTTATTTTTTATATAGCTACTGTCAAACAGAGATGCTTTAATTAAAGCTGTAAGAGAAACAGAGATTCTTTATTGATTAAAGTTGTGAAACAGAGATGCTTTAATTAAAGCGGTATTCAACAGAGATTCTTTATTGATTAAAGCCGTGAAACAGATATGCTTTAATTAAAGCTGTAGAAAAATAGAGATTCTTTATTGATTAAAGTTGTGAAACAGATACGCTTTAATTAAAGCTGTAAGAAAAACATAGATTCTTTATTGATTAAAGCTGTAAAACAGAGATGCTTTAATTAAAGCTGTATTCATCACATATTCTTTATTGATTAAAGTTGTGTAACAGGGATGCTTTAATTAAAGCTATATTCAACAGAGATTCTTTAAGTAAAGTTGTATTCAACATCTTTATTCTTCCTCTATAAATACAACCCCTCATTTCTCAACAAATCACACCTCATACACCTACTTCTTAATTTACTAAACTTCGCACATTCAAGTTCAAAATGAGTCAAATGTCTGTTATGCTACAAGTTAACTACATTGGTGACTTCGACCGAGAGGTCAAGAATTACTCCGGTAGTGAGCAACGGGAGTATTGTTTGAACGTTCTGAAACTATCAATTGTCCGATCTGCTAGCATTTCTCAAAGAAGATATACCTGTTGACCACAAACAAGTATGGTTTTTCAAGGAGTCCGACAATCCAACCACTCTTCTTGAAGATGAAGAAGACTTGAACGAGCTTGTTGGTCGAGCAGTGACCCGTAATGAAACAATCAAGGTGTACATCGAATTTCGGGATGACACCGAATACGTTGTGTATTCCAATGAAGAGGACTATGTACCTTCCGGGCCACAATACGACACGGATGACAAGTTTTATTCGGATGATTCAGATGACAAGTTCCCTTCGTATGATTCGGATGATTTCTAGATGTTTAAGCTGTATTCTAGTTGTGATTGTGTTAAGCATGTTTGTGTTTAGTTTCAAAAAAATGTAACCGTGTTTGGTGTTTTAAGAAAAGTGATGTTAAAAAATATTAATCTTTTATAATTAGTAATAATCATAATAATAATAATAATAATACAATTAATACTAGCAATAATAATAACATAACAATAACAATAATAATAATTATTATCTATATATCTAATAGACAAAACTCTGTAGCACTATTTATCAATAGTAACCAGGTGTATTTTCGTCATTTCACATTTTTTTTTGTCTCCAACGATAGAAGAAACAACTCTCATAAAAGAACCAACCCTTCAATGTTACCAAAAGATGTCGATAAAAATCTTTTTTTACCAAAAAAATCAACTAACCTTTTTTTTTTCTTTTTTTTTTCTTCATCAACGATAAAGGAGGCAACTTTCATAAAAGGAACAACCATTCAATTTTATCAAAAGATGTTGAAAAACATTCTTTTTTACAAAATAGATCAACTAACTTTAAAAAAAAACGAACGCTAAAAGAAGCAACTTTCACAAAAGGAACAACTCTTCAATGTTAGATGTCGAAAAAAATTCTTTTTTACAAAATAGATCAAGACTTTTTTTTTAACTCGCATTCAAAACGGAGCACCCGGCGTGAAGCGAGGGCTCCACAACTAGTTCAAACTAAAATGAAAAATAAATTTAAAAGTGGGACTAATTTAACTCATCACAGAACCATCACGCCCACTACTACAAACTCCATTACATCATCATCTTTGCCAAATCCGCAGTATAACCCAAAAAAAAGGACTCTATCACGCTCCCTCATCCCGTCACTTCTACAAATGGTGTTATAGATAAACAAAGCACTGAAAAGGCTAGAAAATGTTTTGTCCTATTAAGCTTTTTAAATATAGGATATTTTGGCATGTGGACAACTCGAATAAACTGAGGGACGATAATTCACGATTAAGGAACGTGTGACCCTACGTTTATTGGTGTAGGGTTTTGTTATTTGATACCTAGAGATAATTATTTTCTTCAAGTTATTTATTAAATGGATGGATATAATTATGAATAGCTAGTTCCAGGGGCTATTGTAAGGCAAGCTCAATTGGGTTAAGGACCCTATTGGGCTTGATTTTTTTTTTTTTTTTAATAATGTATTACTAAAATTATATAGAACATCATTAAATTTAAAGATAGGATACTATATATTTGTTAAATTTGTGGTATTTTGAAAGAAAACTCTCGATTTTTAAATTTTTTTTTTTTTAAAAAGTACAACTCAAATTGTATAGGATCTCATGCGATTTTGATCCTAGAATCGCCACTGACTAGTACAAAGGGATAAACGTTCAACACGTCACACTTTATAACCATACTTTATGTCAGAGTTTATAATTTTATGATTTGTTCAGCATGTTACAGGGAGAGTAATATTTCTTTTAAATAAAGAAAAATAATATAATAATAATAAAAAGGTAAAAAGAAATATCAGAATAAGGTCAACTGTCGAGAACTGTTTAGTTACTTCATGTTTTAGTACACGTGATATTGATAATGAGAGGATTTGATGGTAAAATTTTCGTTCGAAAAAATAGTAATATTAATTAATTATATTATACTATTAATTAACTCGATATGAATTTTGTAAAATGAAAATATAATTTGGCTGAATAGTAATGGGCTAACAACCAACCTCTAAACATATGCAAATCATAAAGATACTCGGCTGGCTGGCCCATACCCGTTTTATGAAAAACTAGTCATCATTGTACTCGTATCTATATCTATTTAATTTATTCTAGTTTTATCTAGTCTAGGGTTTATATCAAAAAAACCCTCCCCAAAATCTCACTACGTATCCTTGCGGTAGCCCTAACCAAAAGGTTAATTGTTGATCCTCTCTTTTCTGTATGTTTATTTCAAGATTAGGTCAATTCTTGTATGTATGATCACAAATTTGTACGAGGAACCTCGAATTATTAGATACCTTATAGTTGATTTAATTTTACATAATCAAATTAACAGTTAGTGACTTTTTAATTTTTTGCACAAAGTTTTTCTTGCACAAAGTTTTGCCTGTAACTGTTTAATAATTCTTAATGATGTGTTTTTGTTATTCGGAAGATTAATTGAATTTTATATGTGTCTATTCATATTCATTAAACAGCTTATTATTGATCTTTGATGATTATATGCTTTTAATTTTGTTGGGGTCTTATATAGCACTCTTAGGTTCAATTATATTGATGTTTGATTACTTCTCCAGTGATTTTTTGTTTTCAATGCTATGCATTTGGATATACATTGACCAGAAAAATATAATGTAATTATTTTGAAAGTAAATATATGTAATTAGACCAACGAAGCATTGCTTCAATGGTACCGCGGTTACACTTGTGTACTCGCAGGGCTAGAGGTCTTGGGTTCGAGCCTCGTCACCCGCTCTAGGAATTGAAATATATTCCTTGAAGGTGGCCCAAAGGGAAGGTTTTACCGACCCGCTCCGGGACTAAGATCCGGCCCGCCTGCACCTCGGGATGGTTAAAGGGTCGGATCCTCAGAGAGTGGTTCGGGTTTCCTGCCCGAAAGCGCGTGTGTGTGTGCAAATGATGACTAGGCTTCGGTCCGGACTGATGCAAGCTTGCCTTTCAAAAAAAAATATATATATGTAATTAGGCAAACTAAGATATTTTTTGTTAATTTTAGTACATGGTAACCTTATAATTTAAAAACCATGTTTTATTACATACTTGTATCGGTGGCAACCTTTTCTTTTGAACGGCTAAGTTAGAAATTGCTGAACGGCATGTCAAACTGGTCATGTTTGCGTTTGCTTAACCTTTATCAGACTTCGTTACATAAGTTTGTCTTTTATTTTTGCAGGAAATTTGGATTGTGAGACTCTACAATGAGGTTGGAAAAGTGTTGGTTCTGTTCATCGACGGTATATCCTGGACACGGTATTCAGTTTGTTCGTAATGATGCAAAGGTATATTTGTTTATGTTAGTTATTACACTGTCAAGAATATACATTTATTATAATTGGCATTTTGAATTTTGATGGTTTTAAACTTTAAATCTTTGAATTGCAGATCTTTAGATTTTGTCGATCGAAATGCCACAAGAACTTTAAAATGAAGAGGAATCCTCGTAAGGTGAAATGGACTAAATCTTATAGACGGTTACATGGAAAGGACATGACTCAGGTACACAAACTTGCTAAAATTAATAGTAAAATGTTTATGTAGCTGTTAATGGTTGGTTGCTAACTGCTAAATACATTGAACTTTAAAGGACTCGACTTTCGAATTTGAAAGGAAGCGTAACAGACCAGAGAGGTATGATAGAAACCGCATTGAGACCACGTTGAACGTGATTAAAACAATCGACAAGATCAGATCCCGACGTGAGGAGAAACATCATAAGAACAGGTTTGTTTTCTTAAATTTTGTCTCAGTTTCACCTGGGTTATATCAAGCTGTTTATGTATTTCCTTATAACTTGTAAATGTTTTTGTTTGTTGTTTGTAAAATGCTAGAAGTTTGGACAAATGTAATTTTGATAAACCCAATCTGCCCATTTTGCCACTTATTATTTTTAACCTGTTGTTTATGATGATGATGATGCAGGATGATGGGTAAGCGTGCAAAGCAAATGCGTGAAGCTAGAAAGGAACATGACCAACAAATCCACTTGATTAAGGTGACTAGTGTATTAGCCAAAGAATCGACTACTAAATTGGCCAAGGTCAAGGTTCAACATGAATCTACCGATGATAATCGGATGGAAGAATGATTCTGATCGAATGCTTGAGCTTGTATGGGTCTTGCCTTGTAATCAAACTATTTTAGTTAGTTATTTTCAATGTTTTGACATGATTTGTTTGACCTCTGATTTACTCTACAAAATATATTACAATTATTATGTCCACTGTATTTGATTATCATTGCATATACTTGTGTTTAATATCCTTTTCAAGAGCTGATTCTTCCAATAGGTTGAAAAAAATTGCACTTTTAAACTTTATATTCTTGATTCAGTTTCCTGTTTTCACGCAGTACGGATCATAAGTTCCAACATATGTGTGAGTATTTGGCCTAAGCGTAACGAATGTGCAAATATGCTTAACTGAAATGTGCATTTTCATTCTATCAGATTCCAATGGACCAAATGTTTCTTTATGAATTAACTGAAGTAAACACAAACATTAAAAGGAAATTAGAACTTAATAATGACCATAAATGTAACAAGACATATAGACAAATTAGTGAATTACACAGGTTTCATTCCCTTTTTTTCTTCAGATTGAGTTTCAGGCGCGCAATAAGATTTCCAAAACCAGTGTGTTTGCCATAGCAAATGTATCTCTTCAATCGGAACTTGTTTTGTTTCCGGTAACAAGAAGAATATGAAGATGCTCATGATAACAATCAACGCAGCAAACAACAAGAAGATGCCGTATCTAAGATGACATAGTGACACAAGGAAGCACTGTGCAACTAATGCTGTAAAAAACATGTTGACACAAACGACAATACTTTGACCAGCTGATCTCGTTTCCAATGGGAACAATTCACTTGGAACTAGCCATCCTAACGGACCCCACGATCGCCCATAAGCCAAAACGAAAATGCAAATCATGATCACTAGAAAAATCCCAATTCCTTTAGGTAACTCAACACCTTGTCCAAATTTCAGTGCCAGAGTTACAGCTACAGCCACCTGCAAATCAATTTTTTTTCAAGATTCTAGAAAGATATAACCAGTAACATATCACCCCCACCCTAGACATAAAAAGATTCAGGTTTTCCTTATTAAAGAGGTTCTAGAATTCAAGATATGTTATAAAAAAAACATGGACTTTGTAATAGATCAACCCATTCCAATAGTCAAGAACGCAAAAGGTTAAAGCTTTGGGATCGATTAAAGAAAATTTTCAAGATTCAAGAAATGTATAA
Organism: Rutidosis leptorrhynchoides; assembly: GCF_046630445.1. Taxonomy (NCBI): domain Eukaryota; kingdom Viridiplantae; phylum Streptophyta; class Magnoliopsida; order Asterales; family Asteraceae; genus Rutidosis; species Rutidosis leptorrhynchoides. The sequence goes on along the minus strand of NC_092342.1, from coordinate 349,587,668 downwards.
CTAGTAACATATCACCCCACCCCACGTATAAAAACACCAAAAGATTCAATCTTTCCATATAATGTTGGTTATAGAATTCAAGATATGATCAAAAACATGGACTTTGTAATAGATCACCTCACCCCACCCCACCCCACTAATTAAGAACAAGAAAAAGGTTAAAGATTTGGGATTGATTGAAGAATACCATGCAGATGATCATTTCAGTACCAGCTTCCAAGAAGAAGGCTCGTCTACCAAATTTATCAACGAACGCCATTGAAATGAAGGTAGCAAGAACAAGAGTACCACTAGTGATGGTGGATGACCATAAAGACGCACCAGAACCGAACCCCAAACTCTGAAAGATGACAGGTGCATAAAACAACACAGAATTCATTCCTGTAAGTTGTTGAAATGCAGGTATACCCAAAGCTCCTATTATCAATTGAGGCCGGTTTTTCCTCTTTAAAAGGTTTCTAAAAGGATGTTTAATGGCTTTTGCAGCTTCACTTGCTTCAAGAAGATCTTGAAATTCTGCTTCTACATTCTTTGTACCTCTAACTTTTTCCAAAACTTGTCTTCCTTCTTCTAATCTTCCTTGTTCAACCAAACTGTTTGGCGTTTCGGGCAAAAAAAGCCCGCCAACAAACATTAGCGTCGCAGGAACTGTTGCTAGCCCGAGTGATAATCTCCATCCCCATGAGTGTTTTTCAGTAGCATTGTTTATAAAGTTGGCTATAAATATACCTAAACAAGTTGTCAATTGAAACAACTGGTTCACCGCCCCTCTTATCTTTGCTGGTGCCATTTCTGACAGATAAAGAGGCACAGCCTGCATTATCAAGACAACTAATCAATTAAAGTTTTGATTATTTTGTTCAAAACTAGTTAAAGCTTTGATATTTTTGCTCAAAACTAGTTAAAGCTTTGATCTTTTGATGAAACTAGCTAAAGCTTTGATTTTTTTGCTCAAAACTAGCTAAAGCTTTGATCTTTTTGATCAAAACTGCTTATTTAAGTACTTTGTTTAATCAAAACATAATAATCTTTGCTTACTTGGTTACCGAATCCGATCCCTACACCAAGAAGGCAACGACCAATAATGAGCATAGCTATATTTTGAGCTGCCGCGTTCATAACAGCTCCAACGAAGAAGCTAACAGCACCCCACAGAATACTAGCTCGTCGGCCCTTATTCCGAGTGACATGAGAAGCTAAAAAGGTAGACACAAGCGCAGCGAAATAAAGAGATGATGTGAAAAGTGTGAGGATTTGGCTGTCGTACTTGCAGTAATCAGTTTCTTTGAGATGTGCCTGTTTTCTTCTATACACTTTTGGGAAAAATTCCTTCAAGAAATGGTCCATGGATGTTACACCACCTGATACATCATCATCAATGTAAGTTTGTTGACTTTTTCAAAGTCAGTTATGACAATGTTGTTTGACTTCAAAGGTCAAAACTTTTAAGTAAGGTGTTGTTTGTTTTTTAAGATATTTTTTGTCTGAAGATTTGCGGACCATGTATGTAACTGAACTGTTTGTTTTTATGTCTGCAAAATAGCTTAATCATGTCTGCAACATCTAGTAGCAAATTTTTAAGTCCGGGAGTGTGCGGACAGAATAAAACATTAGTTTATCATGTCTTCAAAATAATAAACTGTCTATAGTAAAAACGTCCGTGGGAGAGCAGACAAAAGACAATAAAATATGTTCACTGAAAAATAAACGACACCCAAGTAAATCACTTCCTGTTGTTATGGAATTGTGCTTTAAAAGATCAGTCGCTCATTATGAATTACGTGTCCTTGACGAATTTTATTAGCTTTAATGATGACAACATATTATTCTGGTCTACTCAGATAAACCTACTTAGTTATTGGTTTTGTGCTCAAACTAATATATTGAAATAAGATTAATTTGTATTTAAATCACTTCAAGAATAATAGTAAAAGCAGGATAAAAAAAAATTAAACTACGTATAAAGCTAATATCATACAAGTAGTTAAAAAGGCAAAAGTAAAAAGTAAACCAATTTTTTTAGGCGAATAATAAAATAATATAAATTCAGAAGTTGCAGGATTTGGTTGAATAAACTGTATATAATTTGTATTTTAACCACCAAACAAATACGTATTATATTCAACAACGATAGAAAAATTTCCATTGTACAAACATGATTGCAAAGTTCGTTACTTTTTAATATCATTCTAACTTGATGTTAGTACATAATTAGGTGTATCACACATATTTTGCCAGTTTGCTTAGTGTTAATATATTTCATTAAAAAGTTTTAATAAATCTACTAAATTTATGCATTAAAAAAAAGAGTAATATTTATAAGTTTATATTCGTAATATACAAAGATAAAGATTGATAACAATATACTAAAACACCCACTGGCACTCCAGCTGTGAACACAAACATACAAAACTACAATCAAATCAAATTTAATTTAATTTTAATTTGTAACCACCAAAAAGAAAGTTATTGTTTGTTTTACAAAGTTACTAAAATACCCACGAACTTAGTCAGAACCACTGACAAACGTTCAGAAGATCTAGACCCAAATGACCAAACTACCCCAAAAAAAACCATGTCAAAAAAAAAAACAAAACAAAAAAAATACGTAGTTAAAAATGAAAATGAACAACCATATTGTTAGATCTAAAATCCTTAATTACTACGGCACAATTTTCCGACGACTGATGATCGGAAAATTATGTATAAAAACAAGTGATTGATAGGAAAAAAGTTCAAATAACTAACCGGAAACACCAAGATCATAACCAAATAAAGATCCACCAAGAGCAGCAACAATACAAGCGAAAATAAAATACCAAGTGATCTTATGTTCATACAACTCTGCTCTAGCACCGCCCTGACTACCCACCATTCCGCCGCCGGCCATTGTTTAGTCTTTATCAGAGAAGAAGTCAACTATCCTTCAAAATATAAAAGATACAGTGAAAGATATATATGGTGAGTGTGTCCTATCACCTATGTATCAGGATGGTCTTTCATGAGATAATAATAATACTGATCATAACATCATAATGATAATAGTATAATAATTAATTAATATTAATAATTAATATTAATAATTAATAATAATAGTAATAGGATAAAGGATAATAGTAAGATTATTGCGTAGTGTGAGTGGTGAATTTAAATTAAAAGTCTTGTGTGATATTATCATGATACTATCCAAATTCCTTCCAAAACAATATGTGTGAGAGAGAAACACTTAGAGAGAGAAACAACAATACGTTCGAATACCCAACGAGGAGAGACGACGACGACAAGTATGGATGGAAGAAACAACGAGGGGCACGAAGAGGGAACTACTACAGAGATCGTCCGATGGGAATTAATCTACCTACAATCACATCGTTCATGTTTTACAATTTTCCGGAAACATGGGGAATCTCAGAACTATGGAAGGTATTTAACAAGTGGGGATACGTTAAAGATGTGTACATCGCCAGGAAACGTTTGCTAAATGGGCATCGATTCGGATTCGTGAGATATGAAGATGTAAAGAACGTGGATGCAATGCTATCGCAACTTAATAGAGTACAACTATTAGGATGGGGACTTAGGGCATTCAAGGCAAGAGAAAGGAATGTGAAAACTGCTCACAGTCAAACGAGTTTCAACAAATATGGTCGCAGAAACGATACAAAAACAATGAAGGATGAAGTTGTATGGAAGATGAATATCTCAAAAAACAACAAAGGAAACCCAACTGTATGGAAGGAGGTACCAAAGGTCAACAACGAAAACAACCATACCACAAAAATCAACCCTGATCCTACCCCTACAGAAGCATTCAAAACAAACCCTAACCACAATCACACAAACCCTAACCACAATCACACAAACCCTAACCAAAATCACACAAACCCTAATCAAAACCACACTCACGAAAACCACTCACACAAAACCTGTACCAACAAAGACAGAAACGAGGACCATAACAATACCACACTTTACCGATCTTTTACAATTGAAGATAATGGGGATAACAGCAGCGTTCTAACTCATTCACTGGTTGGAGAGGTAGTTAATTATAATATTCTGCAACAATTTAAAAGAATATGCGATGTGGAAGGACTCGATAATGCACACATCAAATACATTGGTGGGCTTAATGTCATTATGATGTTTGATAATGAGGCGACATGTGATAATATTTTAGGAAACGAACATCACAGTATCAGAAGATGGATCAACAATTTGAGAAAATGGGATAACTCATATGTGTACCATGGTAGACTAACGTGGATTGAGATATATGGCGTCCCTGTACCAATATGGAACGAGAATACATTTACTAGAATTAGTACACTATGGGGTAGTGTATTGGAATTAGAAAACTGCCATTTTGAGGGTGACCAAAACCTAACCCATGGGCGGGTACTTCTTAATGTTGATCAACCTGAGCCTATCAACGACTCAGTTTTAATCCATCATGGAAACTTGGATTTCTTTGTTCATGCTTTTGAAGATACACGTAATATCATCAAGTTGGAATTGGAGGAGCATAAATCAGATGAGATGGAAAACAAGTCGGTCAATTCAAGAGGCTCGGATAACATGGAAGAGGATGATCCATTCTCTTCCGATGACGAATCCCAACCCGGAAAAAATCCGGCCAATTCTCCGGTCATCTCGCCGGCAAACAAGACGGAATCATTAAGAGTGGAAACCGAGGAGTCCTTCACACAAGTTCCAAAAACCAATACGAGTCCCAAAAACCCTAGTAACGAGGCCAGTAATGGAAATAACGACTCAAATTCCTTTGTTCAAGATACGCATGAAAAAAGTAATGATCACGTGGCACCCAAAATATCTAGGATGTCGAATTGCCTGGATAATAACACCAACAACTCAGTTTCTACCGGGCCTACATGTTCTGGGCCTACAACTCATAAAATAAACGACCCAGCAAGAGAAAAATTTTTAAAGGGTATTGAGCTTGGATTAAAATTATTTGGGCCCAAAACTCACGAACCTGAAACCAGCTTATGGAACAAAGAAACTAATGGGAGCCCAGAACAAATAGCCCATCTCGTCCAAGGGTTTAAATCCTCAATCAACACCAGTAGCCAGAATAGAAAACAAATCTCGTGCAAATCACCAACGAAGGAGAACAGTGATTCAAGAGGGTGTTCCAGATGGCACAAGGTATGTAAATGGCAGGCTTCTTCTCGAATAAATTATGCCAAAAGAATCGCTAGAGAAAGAAAAACGATGTATAAAGTGAGCGGTTCTAAACGTCATCACTCACCTTCAATTTGTGAGTTGATCCAGACCAAATCAAAGAAAGTACGCTCCAAAGAAAATTCCAAGCAAGAAGAATCTGAAGCTAGCGTTAATCTATGCGATTTTGCTAGGCTCCTTGGGTTCAAAATTAATCAGGAGGCCTAACTTAATTCACCTAGATGTCGTGTTTCGTGATATTACTATTGTGTATAATGAAGATTCTTTCGGTAAATATTCGCGGATTCAATCAGGATGGTAAACAAGCGTGGTTCAAAAGAATAATTCGTGAATCCAATCCAATTGTAGTGACAGTACAGGAGACTAAACGCAAGACCTTCAGTGATCGATGGGTTGAAAATATTTGGGGCTCTCAACATGTCAAATATGCTGTTAAGGAATGTGTTGGTAGATCTGGGGGACTATTAACGATTTGGGATGCAAGTATCTTCCATGTTGATCAAGCTGTAGCTGGTGACTTCTACGTAGCCGTCAAAGGTACACTTGTCAATTATGATTCTGAAGTAGTTATTGTTAACGTGTATGGACCCCATAGTGATGCGAAAAAAAAGAAGTTTTGGGAGAGTTTAAACGAACTTTTGTTATTCGATATGGATAATTGGGTTATTTGTGGGGATTTTAACGAAGTTAGGAGCGCGAATGAACGAGAAAACACCAACTTTATTTCTAGACGAGCCTCCAAGTTCAACAAATTTATTAACGATAATGGGCTAATTGAAATCCCTTTAACGGGTCGCAAGTTCACAAGAATCAGCGACGATGGTCTTCGATTCAGTAAGTTAGATCGATTTCTAGTATCGAATAATTTTGCGTTACTATGGAATGATCTTTCTGTTACTGCACTTGATAGACAGTTATCTGATCACACACCTATTTTGCTTAAACACGGGTCAGTGGACTTCGGGCCCAAACCCACGAAAATTTTTGATTGCTGGTTCGAATTAGATGGCGTGACAGATATTATCAAAGAAGCATGGTCTGTTCCGGTTGGCCCTTGTAGGCCCGACACTCTATTCAGGTTAAAACTCAAAAACGTTAAGTGTAAACTCAAAGACTGGGCCTTCAATACATACGGTAATATTGACAAAGAAATTAAAGAGCTTAATGAATTGTGCAATTATTGGGATAATGAAGCAGAAAACAGGAGCCTTACGGATATTGAAAGAGTTGAATGGCTTAATAATAGAAACAAGTGGGTCGAGAAAGATCGGGTAAAACGGAACATGCTAAAACAAAAATCACGAGTCAAATGGGCGATGGATGGTGATGAAAATACAAAATACTTTCATGCGGTAATTAAAAGGAAAAATAACAAAAACAATATTCGGGGTCTACACATAAATGGATTATGGCAGGAGAATCCGGGTGACGTAAAGGAAGAAGTGTTTAGACACTTTAAATCATTTTATGAAGATTCGAATTCGAGTAATTTTGATTTTGGTGGTTTTGAGACTTCAAAGATTCCACAAGATGAGGCTACATCATTGGAAATTCCCTTTAGTGAAGAAGAAGTGTGGTTAGCCGTTAAAGAATGTGATGGTTCGAAAGCGCCCGGGCCCGATGGTTTTAATTTTGTTTTTTATCACAAATTTTGGGAATTGATTAAAGGTGATTTAATGAAGGCAATTCATTGGTTTTGGAGTAGTGGTGAAATCACTCTAGGGTGTAATGCTTCGTTTATCACCTTAATACCAAAGAAAAATGATCCGGTTAACTTGCGTGACTATAGGCCAATAAGCCTCATCGGAAGTTACTACAAAATCATCTCAAAGTTACTTGCCAATAGAATTCGAAACGTGATTGACAAGTTGATTGGGAACGAACAAAGTGCATTCATACGTGGAAGATCTATCCTTGATAGTATCTTAATCGCAAACGAGTTAGTGGGGGATGTCAAAAGTAGGAAATCTAAATGCTTTATCTTCAAAGCCGACTTTGAAAAAGCATTCGATAGTGTACGATGGAATTTCTTATTGGATATTATGAGAAAAATGGGTTTTGGTCCAAAGTGGCTCAAATGGATGGAATCATGTTTCAAATCCGCATCCATATCGGTTCTAGTTAATGGGTCACCCACTAGAGAGTTTCGTTTACAACGAGGAATTCGCCAAGGCGACCCACTTTCACCGTATCTTTTCATTATCGCAAGCGAAGGGCTTAACATTCTAACAAAAATCGCGGTAAGAAACAAGATTATTCGGGGAGTCGAAATCGGGCGGGATAAAGTTAATGTTTCACATCTTCAATTTGCGGACGACACGATATTTTTTGGTGATTGGGCTAAAAGAAATATTTTGAATGTCCACAAAACCTTAGAATGTTATGAGAAAGTATCGGGCCTTAAAATTAACATGCAAAAGAGCCACATTTACGGAATTGGTGTAACCCGGGGAGAAATTGAACACATTGCTAATAGATTGGGTTGTATTACGGGCTCCTTCCCTTTCACCTATTTAGGGATGCCGATTGGTGAAAAAATTCACAAAAAAGAAACATGGAAACCCGTCATTGAGAAATTCTCTAAACGTTTGTTGGATTGGAAAGCAAGATCGATGTCGTTTGGTGGTAGATTAACACTTGTTAAGGCGGTCCTTAGTAGTCTCCCTCTATACTTCTTCTCGTTGTTTCGTGCCCCATCTTGCGTCATCAATCACCTCGAAGGTATGCGTCGTAAATTCTTTTGGGGCGGGTCGGGGGATGAAACAAAACTTTCTTGGGTCAAATGGGAAACCATACTTTTACCTTATAATGAGGGCGGGTTAAATATCGGGTCGTTAAAAGCAAAAAATTATTCGTTACTTTCCAAGTGGTGGTGGCGTTTTCGTACCGAAAACAAGTCACTTTGGGTTAAAATAATCAAAAGCATTTATGGGCGGGACGGGGGGTTGGGTTCTAACGATGAGAATGTTTACTTGAAGCAGAATTCCATATGGAGGAATATCATTCGATTGCGGATCGAGCTGATCAAAGTAAATATCAACATAAATGACTTATTCGAAAGGCAGATCGGTAGAGGCGATGATGTCGCCTTTTAGCTCGAACAGTGGGCTGATCACAGCCCCTTTAACGTCAGATTCCAGCGACTTTTTCGACTAGAAAGACAGCCTAACACAAATGTTCAGGACAGAATTCAGGTCGACAACAATATATGGCGGTTTAATTGGGAATGGACACGAGAACTTACGGGTAGACTACACGGGGAGTTAGACAATATGATTGAAATCATCAAAACAAGTTCAATCTCGGGTAATGGTGAAAGCTCATGGAAATTTTTGGGTCATAAAAGTGGATTATTTGTTACAAAAGCAATGGCGAAATTGATTGATGACAAGATTATTCCAAAAGAATCCAATTCTATAGCTACGTTAAAAAACAATCTCGTTCCTCTAAAAATCGGGATCTTCATTTGGAGAGTGCTAAGAAGGAGAATCGCGGTTAAAGTGGAGCTTGATAGGAGGGGTATCGACTTGGACACGTTGTTATGTCCAATATGTGACAACGTGGTTGAATCGGTAGATCATGCCATTTATTCTTGCAAATCCGCCCAAGACATTTGGATTGGCATTTTTAAATGGTGGGATCTTTCCCTTCCTTCGGGCTACACTTTAGAAGACTTAATCAAATGTTCAAACTCGTTCGGGATGGAACCATTCAAAAAGAAGGTTTGGCAAGCGGTTATATGGTCTACATGCTACATGATTTGGAAAAATAGAAACCTCAAGGTGTTCAAGAATGATGCGGACTCATCTCCAAAAATAGTTAGTGACATTCAAGTGAAGTCTTTTGAATGGATCAAAAATCGTTCAAGAAAATCACTCATCACGTGGCAACAATGGCTCATATCCCCGGCATCCACAAACATACTATGCGTGAACATGGACCCGGGTTGAATCTCATCGTGTATTTAGTTTTTTTCATCGTGTTGTTTAGCTCTCGTGTATTATACTTGTAATTATCGTGCGTGTTGGTAGCTAATTCGGCTTCCTCACATCTCTGTACATTCTATTTAGTAATATAATTTGCCTTTCAAAAAAAAAAAAAAAAAAAAAAAATGTGGAATTACATAAATGGTATCTTATTTATGGATCGTATAACAGTTATGGTAGTTTCATTTTAGTTATTGTCCTTTTGGTCCCTATGTACTGTTTTAGTTTTGTATTTACGGGTGATAAAATTTAAACAAAATTTTCTAGGCAGGAAAAGGGTAAAATGCAAACTGATAAATGGATAGATGAATAAGGTATTTTTTTCTTATTTATGCTATCTAGTGATGAAAAGTATTCGTGTTAGGATGTTCATGATCTAATACATTTATTTCAGAGCTATTTTCGGTCTCTTTTCCATGATGCTATTTTACTCTTATTTAGTTTTGAGTGTTATTTGAATAACAGTCTGTTTTTAGAATGATTTTTTTTTATGTTTTCAATTAATAAGCATTTTCTTTAAATTTATTGATAAAGAAACGACAATTTTAACTTTTTAGATTACGAGATATATAAAAATAGATTATTAATTAATAAATAAACAAGTCTTGGATATGCTGCCAATGTTAAAACTAAAAATCTCGTTAAAAAAATTGTTGATAATGCAAATTTTGTGAGATTTTATCATTTTGGTCATCTTTTATTTTCATGAACTAAAAAGTTAATTGATTTAAAAATTGAAACGTTCCTAACTAAAAAGGGAACTGATTTTCAATAATTTTAATATGCATAATATTTTATATTAATAGATTATAAATGATTATAAAACTTTATAGCGACTTAAACGTCACTATAAAGCCCCGACACTGCTTTATACTACACAATGTTTTCTTTTAAGCAGTAAAAATATATTCGTTAACTCCTACAATATTTTCTTTTAATACGGTAAAATAAGATTTAATATTGTTCTTGTTCTAAAAATATGCATCGAAATAAGTTACTTTCAAATGTTTCTTGCATTCAATTTAGACAGGAGTAACTAGCTAGGTACGTATGAATGATGGATCTTAGTTAATTGCATCATCATGCGGTTAACCATCTTTATAACTATATTAGCTGTTACACGTATTAAAACCCTGTCTAATTTCTTATTATGGTACGGTGCTTATTTACCAATATTTGGATAACTAGTGAAATGACTCGTGGAACCACGGGTTTGTTTAAACGAAACAGTTTAATAATATGTTTTAGTATTAAGTGAACGTAAATGCTAAAGTTATTTAGTTTAATGACTCATGGAACTACATAGTCCGACTAAACCTAAAATGCATATTAAACAATCCACATCCAATCATAAGAGATAATATTGATTGTCATTTTATTTTAAAACTATAAATTAAAATATAAATGTAGAATTAGTTTTCTTCTGCCTAACTTTTATACCTTCTCGTACTCAATTCAAAATAATTAATTATAATAATTTAAAATAATTTAATTATAATAATTAAAAAATTTATTAATAATATTTAATAATAATAATTAATTAATAAGATTTAATTTTAATTCAAAATTATTTAGATTAATGACATCACCCACCATGCTTAGATTTTTTTCTTTTTCTTTTTAATTTTTTCTTAACAAAGGAATTAGCCTAATAATGACATCATCATTTTAGTAATATAATAGAAACTATAGATTAAGAATTAAAGCAAACATTAACTATATTTTTTAGATATAGTAAATAATAATTCTCCTAAAATGACTTTGAAAGCTAATCAATTTTTTTTTTTTTTTTTGTAAGCGAGAAAAGCCTCCTATGAACCAGCACATTAGCTCCTCCATATAAGGTAAAACCTCGGGTAATCAAGCTCCCCGAGCGTGAGACCTGGTACCGAGTGAATTGCGCATTATGCGTACCCTCTAGTCACACTCCGTTTTTGAACAATTTGGCATAGCCAGAAATTGAACCCGGGTGGTGTGCTTTATTGGGCAACTCGTTGACCACTCAGGCAAGCCTGAATGACTAATCAATTTCATGACTAATAACTGAGAGGATTTGATGCCGATATTGCCGTTCTAAAAAAAAATAAAAGAATTTCATGACTTGTAATTATATATGAGTTGCATATTAAGTCTCACGTTTAAGATAGAAGAATAGCATCGGTGGTGTTGTTATGATATTATTAATTCTAATATATATATATATATATATATATATATATATATATATATATATATATATATATATATATATATATATATATATATATATATATATATATATATATATAGGGGTAGGATCAAGAGGGAAGTAACCAATCGGGGGGAAGCGGGGGGAAGCAAAAACTTTTTTTTTTCGTTTTTTGAAAAAACTTTGTTCACGAACATTATAGATGAGATGAAAATATGAACATTTAGTAGAGACACTTTGTGATAAATGTTTTTATTTTGGCGGGAAAACGCTCGAAGAAGTAATATATAACAATTATCGTGTTTTTCGAGCGTATGTTGAGGTTTTAGCTATTGGGGTTTAGATATTAGGGTTTAGATATTAGGGTTTATAGGGTTTAGATATTAGGGTTTAGAAATTTAGGGTTTAGGGTTTAGATTTAGGGTTTAGATTTAGGATTTAGATTGAGTTTTTAACACGAACGGTTTAGAGTTTAGGGTTTAGGGTTTAGGTGTGACGACCCTGGATTTTTCCAACGTTTATTTATTAATAATTGTTATTATTAATACGTGTGATAAAACGAATGTATATTATTACATTTACATGTTGCCATGATTGCCCGAACTTGACTTTAATTGCCCGGAACGTCTTTGTGACACACGAAACTTTCACGAATAATATTTTTTGAGTATTATTTACATTCATGATTAAGTTTATTAATCATTTTAATTAACTAAAGCTATTAGTTAATTACTTGGGCTTTTAATTGGATTAACTTGTTAATTACATACCTACTTGGGCTTTTATTTGAACTTGGGCTTTTACTAGTGTTATTGGACTTTATAAGCCCACCCTACATTTTAAGTGGACTAGTTAGCCCATACATACATGTAAGTATCATTTTAAGAATGAACTAGTTTGATTAAGGAAGATTGGAATCTAGTTACTTGCCATTCCCATGTAAACACACCCATTAACCACACTTTTGAAACTTTACATGCTAGAACCCAACAAACAAACTCTTCCCCCCTCCCCACATGTGAAAACCGTCGGCCACCCCTTTGTAGAGGGAGTTTGATTTCATTTTTTTTTTATTACTTCTACTTACTTGTTCACTCATCCTCTCATTTTCCAAAACACACACATACTTGCTTTCATTTTTCTCTCTTTTCTTTCTAAAGATTGTAAGTAACAAAAACATTTTTCTCTCTTCTTTCCTTGCCTTAAAACCGTGGCCTTTCACCCACAATCATCATCATCTTTTGTTACTTGTAGTTTGATTACTTGTTGTTGTTAGTTTGTTACATGTAATTGTTAGTTATTCTTTACTAGTTACAAGATCAAACTTACTAGTTTGATTCTTCATAATATCTTGTATTTATCAAGAACACAAGAACATAAACTTACTAGTTTATGATTCTACTTTTATTGTTTCAAAAATTGTAAGTTCGTGTGTTGAAATCATACTTGTAGTTATTGAAGTAAACTTAAAGTTTACTTTACTTAAAGATCAAACTTTGGTTGAATCTTTAAAAGAATGAACAACCATGGACCTTTTACTTGTTTATTTAGTTTTACTTGCACTTTAATTTTATGATTTTGGTTGTTGTTGGTCAAGTACTACAAGTTAGTCTTGATCTCATATCTCTTGGAACTTAAAGTTAACTTAAAAGTTCAAGAACATGTAAATAAGTTTTCTTTAAATATAACTTTGTATACTTATGCTTGATCTAGACTTTTGAGTCTTGGATCTTCAAGATCTAACCAAGAACTGTGTTCTACATTTTAAGATCTTGATTAGTTAGTTTACTTTCAAGTTTATAGTTCTACATTACTTTCATATTTCATGTATGTGTTAAAACTAAGACTTTGATGTAACTTTGGTTCATCAAAACACTTACAACTCTTAAGTGAAGTTGTGCTACATGTCTTAGACTTGCACAAGGGTTATGATGGTCAAAACTTGGTAAATATGATGTAAACACATCAATGAGTTGTACACTTGAAGCTATAGGCATCAAGGATGAGAACCATGATGAACATCAAACACCAAACCCACCGGAACCCATTATTTTTCTGCTTACTGTTCTCTGCCTACTGTTCTGCTGTTTCTGTAACAGACCAGTAAACCTGGGCTGTTGTGATTATGATTTTCAAATAGCTCTGTTCGAGTAGATAACTTTTCATATAGGACTCGTCTTAATCCGAGTTACGGTTTAGGATTTATGGCCCTCCGATCGTCACTATGTCCTTTTAACGTTGTGCAGAAATTTCTGACCTACTCGCACTTAGACCGTCGCCACGGTCAAACTAAGACGAGTTTGCTTCTGTAAATTTTACCACAACTAAAGGACTCATAGATGGAGTCATGGCCACTGGTATCACCTTAATTCAGTAAGGGTAGAGGCCGTGGTGACTGACTGAATTCAGCCTTTGTTGTAAACTACTTTCATAATCTAAACTTACTTTACGCCTTTTGTTTGATGATGAATGATGATGACCTTTAAGACCTTATTTACATACTTTTAAAACTATTAAGATGATTTACTGACTTATTACTATTTGCCTTAGGTTGAGGACCTTCGGACCGATTACTTGCACACCTTTTCCGAACTGACTTTACGACTACTTTATCATTGTGAGTTATAGCATTCCCTTTTTACTTTAACTTATTTTGGGAACTGAGAATACATGCGGATTTTATGTTTTACATACTAGGCACGAGTACTTAAACTTATATATGTGTGGGTTATACAACGGCATAAACATTTCCTTTAGCTCGGTAACGTCTAATCATTGGTTTTTGAACCGTGAACGCGAATCTTAGATATGGATCCATAGGGTTTGACATCCCCACTCGGGCTAGTAGCGCTAGCATTTAACGGGTGTTTAATACTTCGTAGACATACGCACTTGCCAAGTGTACTTTCAGGGGGTATAAACGTTAAGTTAGTTACCAAGTGCCCATGGTTAACATATACTTTATCATACTGTTTTGAAACGCTCTTTATAGCACTGAAATCTCGTGGCCTACCTTACATTACTGTTATACTTAAACTATAGCTCACCAACCTTTGTGTTGACATTTTTAAGCATGTTTTTCTCAGGTGATTGAGGTTAGCTTCCGCTGTGTACTAGTCGTGCTGTAGACACCCGCTGCTTAGAGTTGTCATCGCATGAACTACTTTATCTTGCATTTAAACTTTAGTACTTTTGAACTAAGACTTGTAACGACCATTGTGGTCACATACACTTATTATTTGCATCTAGTTAGTGAAGCGTGCTTTTGGATTGTAAAACATTCGATGTTGGTTTAGACATCTGTGATGACCCGGAAATTTCTGACCAAATTTAAACTCAATCTTTGTATGATTAACATTTCTGACACGATAAGAAAAGTTTGTAAAACTGAATCTCAAAATTTTTTAACTACTTTTATATATTTAAATACCCTTCGGTTGTTTTCGACAATTCGCGAACAATTATATGTAAATAGATACATATATACTATAACTTGAAAATGTAACGATGTATTAATTGTTTGATACCGTACATTAAACTTATTGATTTAAATATCTATTTGAATATATATGATAAGTTGAAATATTTATTATTAAAATTAATTATAAATAACTTCAAATATGTATTTAAAAACTGATTTATGTATATTAAAAAGATATATACATATATATAATTTCAAGTTATTTAGTAAACGATAGTAACATTTGTTTATTGATTCGATTGATATTCAGATAAGTTAACTAAAGCGTTTAAGATGAACCAGTAAAACACTAATTTGCTACAGTATTTTCAAATTGCTACAGTACCCAAAATGCTACAGTGTTTTTGAAAATCACTACTTGCTATTTTAAAATGTATTTTAACAAATAGCGAGATGATGATTTATAGAAGTAAATGACCAAAACACTCAAATGTATAAGTTATATTTTGAGTGATATAATTTAGGGATAGATTAAGGCTATATTTTGACTAAGGTACGTGTCCCAAAATGTAATGTACTAGTTTTCTCAGCGTACGAAAGGGCGTTCAAAAAACCGGAACCGGGACATAAGTCGAGTGACAACGTACGACTTATCGGAACAAAAATTACAAGTCAACTATGCATGTGAATTTAATATAATATATAATTAATTATATAAATTAAATATATTATATATATTATATTAAATTATGTCGACGAGCTAAATTACAAAAATATGTGAGCTGGAAAAACGGGCCATGCGATCGCATGGCAAATGGCCTTCAGAACCATGCGATCGCATGGGGTCTGAATTCAGGCCACACCTATAAAAGCTCGAGCATATCTGTTTCTGATTCATTCCATTACTCCGTATTTATTTACTTATTATATTATTATTATTATTATTATTATTATTATTATTATTATTATTATTATTATTATTATTATTATTATTATTAAGAATATTAATAATATTAAATCTTATTATTATTAATATTATTCTTATTATTAGTATTACACATAAAATACTACGACGAGGTTTTGCTCGAATAAATTCAAAACAAGTTTTATGAGCGGGATAAAGCTAAGGAAATTATGGGTTATTGCCAAGGAGGTTATGGGTAATGTTCGGGGGTATATTTGTGAATCAAATCTAGTGTTTATCATCTCCGTTACGTCTACGTACCTTCCTACAATATTAAATCACAATATTGATATGTAAGCATTTATATCTTATCTATTATATATTAATAGTGTATCCATGTCTAGTGCTCGAATATATATTTATACATACTTGTATACTAAATTTCGTCGTTAAATAGTTTATAATGAATCACGAATTAAATACATATATTACTGGTAAAAGGTATATGATATACATGTTTTCGGAAAGCTGGCGAAAAATCAATAACTTTTCATTTAGATATCGAATAAATTCGATGAACGTGTTAAAAGATATGATCAACTGAATTATGATTGACGTTAATTAAAATTGCTTTTGAATCTGCAATTAAGATTTAAACAACTTGTTTACGAGATTGATAAATTGAATTTTTGAATATTACCAACCGAGTAAATGAATCCTTATATAAGGTACGTCTCGTTTTGTTAAACAACTGTCAAAATTGACTTTTTGAAACGACTTTGGATAACTTTTGCATGTCGATCTCGAGCATTAGGATTGTGATACACTATGACCTGACCTAGCTTGATAGACATTTATTGACCAACATATGTTCTCTAGGTTGAGATCTACGGTTATTTGGTAATCCGAGTTTCGATCACATTTTGGTGAACGACTTTATATGCTGCTAATGTGAGTTTCATTGATCCCTTTTTAATTGCTTTTGCAATATATATTTTTGGGCTGAGAATACATGCACTTTATTTTAAACGCAATGGATACAAGTACATACTAAATTCTACACTGAGTTTGAACCGAAAATCCCTTAGCTTTGGTAACTGTTAACTGCCAGTTATAAGAACTGGTGGACGCGAGTAGTAGTATATGGATCCATAGGGCTTGATATCCCCGTCCGAGCTAGAGCACTAGCCTTTTAACGGACGTATTCTATTTGAGAAGCGTACACGTTGGTTTGCGTGTATTATTAAGATGATTGTACAAAGGGTATAAAATATATATATATACGTTAAGTTTAGTTACCAGGGTGCTCAATTTCGTAGAATATTTTGATAAACGTTTCTGGATTACACAACTGATATCTTGTGATCCACCTTTATATACAGATTATGCGCAACATTAAAACTATGAAGTCGCCAACCTTTGTGTTGACACTTTTAAGCATGTTTATTCTCAGGTTTCTAGAAGTCTTCCGCTGTTTGCTTATATGTGATACAAGCTATGTGCATGGAGTCATACATGCTTTATTCAAGAAAACTTTGCATTCACAAAATCATCACCGTGTATCTTATTTTGACTTCATTGTCAACGGATGTATTATGATAAACTATTATTTATGGTGATTGTCTATATGTAGAAATCATCAAACGTTGAAAACCTTAGAAATTGATATTCATTTATTGTGTACCTTTTGAAAAGAATGCAATGTTTACAAAACGTATCATATAGAGATCAAATACCTCGCAATGAAATCAATGAATGATGTGTTCGTCCGTATAGATTTGGAACGATCGTCACAACATCACTTTATTAATGAATGCAAACTCTTTTTGAAAACGCATATAGTACTTAACCTTGTAATGATCCTGTTGTTGATGATTCGTACACGATGGTTTTGTACGGGGCATCACATTTGGTATCAGAGCATTGGTTGTAGGGAATTAGGTTGCATTAGTGAGTCTAAAACTGACCCGAGTAGGATTCACTAATATGACTAATCTACAACTTGCTAGTTTACTTGTTTCCGCTGGACTTACTGCATGCTACTGCTTACTTTTACTGCTATATGCCATATGCTATTACATGATTTCACTACTGTATGAAATTACTTGCTTTCGATTGCATGCTACTTCTGTACGATTCGTTATTATTGCCATGCTACTTATTGTTATACATGATTTAAACTGTTGGCCTAATACGTGCTTGCTTTATGACTTACTGACATGGAAAATTTATTTTTCCTTGTTCAGATGTCGGATGTTCCACCTGCTATCGTTTTGGGCAGTTTAGACTCTTCAGCTACCCCACCTACCACCGTTACCGATCCACCGATCCCGATACACACGAGTGACCCCGGCGCTTCATCTTACGGGACTAGCAGCCAGCCGCCTGCACCAGTGGCTACTATTAACGGACACATGGACCCTACGGAGATTCCAGCTCCGTCTGCTCCCGAATCCTCGGAGCCACAGCCCCACATCGGTGGTGTTGTGATTCCCGAGGAGTTCGGGGAAGGGCCATTCCGTAACCATATGCGCATGCCGTGCCGACGCGCTCCTAATGGACGTTTAGTGCCGATTCCGCCAGGCAGACACAGAGGGATGTTGGCCGCCTTCGGACTGCCAGTTCAGCCACCCGTGCCACCACCACATGATTCGGATGACTCATCATCCGCCGATTCTTCATCAGATGATTCTTCATCAGACTCTAGTGACAACGAGGACCCTGTTGATATACCTATTCAGCCACCCTCCACCCCGCCGAAGAAGCGGTATCGCTTCGACGGTACCATCATTCCGGGGATCAACAGAGGCCGTGCTTTCACTGACGCATTTGGTCGGCATCGTAGGGTTACTGCTCGTAAGCGGATTTGTTCCGTACCCTGCCGACCCACAAGTGCGTAAGACACCCCGTTACGTACTGACTATTTCTGGAGCCGAAACATCTGCACCCCGTTTCGTGCAGTCTGCACCACCCGCACCACCCGCACCACCTGCACCACCAGCACCACCTGCCCCACCATCTCCCACTGTCGAGGAATTGACAAGGGAGGTGGGAATCCTCTGAGGTCGGGTTACTGAGCTCGAGGAGCAGTTGGCTCAGGTTTTAGACATCCTACACCCACCTTCACCGTAGGACCTTTTGTATTAGATTTCATGATGTAATCTAGTTGTAGTTTCATATTTCGCTTATGTATTGTACGAATCTATCATGATGTATGAAACTTATTATTATTAATGGAACTTTGCGTTATTTAATTCTTGCACGATGTTCTATTTACATTACTGTACGATGATTCTGTGGTATTTGTACCTAGATGCATTATTTAATAACATGTGATGTTTTAATTCCATGTTGGTTACTATATACTGTATTATTATTATTGAATGATAGATTTTGACTTGAGTCAAAATGTTTGTATAGAACACCATGGCTAACGGTCGATCCAAGAACGTGTAGTCGCAGCCATTGCGGAAATGCAACCCCAAGCTCCACCGCCACCGCCATCACCACCGGTTATTCAACCCATTCTAAATGGGTGTACTTACAAGGAATTCCAGAGCTGTAAACCACATAACTTCTGCGGCACTGAGGGACCGGTTGGTCTCACCAGATGGTTCGAGAAACTTGAATCAGTATTCCGAGTTAGCAACTGTTTGGAGGACAATAAGACCAAATTTGCTTCTTGCACGCTATCTGACGGAGCACTAACGTGGTGGAACACGTTAGCTCAAGCGAAAGGTATCGATGAGGCGTATGCTATGCCATGGGAGGAATTCAAAGTGGCTATGATTGATGAGTATTGTCCGAGAACCGAAATCCAGAAGATAGAAATCGAATTCATGCAGTTAAAGGCCATTGGGAACGACCTTGATAGTTACAACAGGAGATTTTTGGAACTAGCCCTGATGTATCCGACAATGGTCACCCCAGAATTCAAGCGAATGGAAAGGTACTTCTGGGACTCCCTAAGAGCATTAAGGGAAACGTCACCTCATCCAAGCCACCGAATGTTCCCAAAGCGATGCGCATGGAGCATACTTTAATGAATCAAATAACCACCGATGAACCGGAGAAAACTAAGACTGAAGCGGGTACTAGTGAGAAGCGCAAATGGGATAACCACACCAACAACAACAACAGGGGAAGAAACTATGAACAGAACCCGGCGAAACGACATGAGGGTTTCAGAGGAAACAACAACGGTGGAAACCCCAACCCCAACAACAACACCAACTCCAACCCGAACTACAAAGGAACCTTACCACAATGCAAGAGGTGATACAAACACCACACTGGGTATTGCAATGTTGTCTGCGAGAAGTGTCAATGGTCTGGGCATGTTGGAAAAGACTGCAAGGTCACCACTTTGAATGGGAAGTCGAACACCAATGGACCGAAAAAGTGCTATGAATGCGGACAGACGGGCCATTTCAGAAATGCGTGCCCAAACAAGCGAAAAGATGGCGGACCACCCCGCGCTAGAGCTTTCAATGTTAATGCAAGGGACTCACGCGAAAACCCCGACTTGGTGACAGGTATATTCAAAATCAACAATCTTTTAGCTTCTGTCTTGTTTGATACTGTTGCGGATAGAAGTTATGTATGTAGACATTTTTGCGATAAGATTAATTGGTCATTAGTCCCGTTAAAAGAGAGTATGCTTGTCGAGGTCGCCAATGGAAAACTTGAAAAGGTTAACCATATTAGTCGGGGAGCTATTATCAACATAGCTGGTACATATTTCAAAATTGACTTGATACCTATCAAACTGGGAAGTTTTGACATGATCGTTGGTATGGATTGGTTGAGTAAGATACGGGCCGATATTATTTGTGGAGATAAAGCACTTCGCATACCACAAGGAGATGGCGAACCACTGGTTATCTATGAAGAGAGATGTACCTCGAAGTTGAACCTCATTAGTTGCGTGAAAGCGCAAAAGATTATGAAGAATGGACGTTTTGCTGTCCTAGCACATGTGAAAGCGGTAGAAACTAAGGTGAAGAGCGTGAATGACGTTCGAATTGTGAACGAATTTTCCGATGTCTTTCCAGAGGAATTACCTGGATTACCGCCGCAGAGAGCCGTAGAGTTTCAGATTGATTTAGTGCCAGGAGCAGCACCTGTAGCTCGCGCACCTTATAGACTCGCACCTTTCGAGATGCAAGAATTACAGAGCCAACTACAAGAACTACTTGATCGAGGATTTATCCAACCAAGTTTCTCGCCTTGGGGCGCACCTATTCTGTTTGTGAAGAAGAAGGATGGATCCTTCCGTATGTGTATCGACTACCATGAACTCAACAAATTGACTATCAAGAATCGGTATCCTCTTCCACGAATTGACGATCTTTTTGATCAACTACAAGGATCGAGCGTTTACTCAAAGATCGATTTGTGATCTGGTTATCACCAGTTGAGGGTGAAGGAAAGTGACATGATGAAAACTGCATTAAGAACCCGTTATGGTCATTATGATTTTCTCGTGATGCCATTCGGTTTGACAAATGCACCTGCCGTGTTCATGGATCTCATGAATCGTGTCTGCAAGCCATACTTGGATAAGTTTGTTATCGTCTTCATAGATGATATTCTCATCTACTCTAAGAGCGAAGAAGAACATGAGCAACACCTCCGATTAGTGCTTGAACTCTTAAGACAAGAGCAACTTTACGCCAAATTCTCCAAGTGTGAATTTTGGTTGAAGGAAGTTCAGTTTCTGGGTCATGTTGTGAGCGACCAGGGTATCAAAGTTGATCCCGCCAAGATTGAAGCCATCAGCAAGTGGGAGACCCCCACTACTCCGACGCATATTCGCCAATTCCTTGGTCTCGCCGGTTACTATCGAAGGTTCATTGAAGGATTTTCTCTAATTGCGCGTCCTTTGACCGCGATGACTCACAAGGGTAAGAAGTTCATTTGGGAACCCCCCCACGAATCAGCATTCCAAACTTTGAAGAAGAAGTTAACCTCCGCACCTATTCTATCGCTTCCCGAAGGCAGTGACGATTTCGTTGTTTATTGTGATGCATCGAAGAGTGGTTTTGGTTATGTACTGATGCAACGATCGAAGGTTATCGCTTACGCCTCCCGACAACTGAAGATTCACGAGCAGAACTACACTACGCATGATCTTGAACTTGGAGCTGTTGTATTTACACTCAAATTGTGGAGACATTATTTGTATGGAACTAAGAGCACTATCTTCACCGATCACAAGAGTCTCCAGCACATCTGCGATCAGAAGCAACTGAATATGAGACAGCGTCAATGGATCGAGATGCTCAACGACTACGATTGTGAACTCCGTTATCATCCTGGCAAGGCCAATGTTGTAGCTGACGCTTTAAGCCGAAAGGAGAGGACGGCACCTCTTCATGTTAGGGCTCTGAACATCACCATCCATTCGAACCTCAACAGCCAGATCAGAGTAGCCCAAGATGAGGCTCTCAAGGAGGAGAACATATCTCACGAACATTTGAACATACTTGTCTCTCGATTCGAGGTTAGGGAGTCTGGACTTCGATGTTATGCCGGAAGAATTTGGGTACCTTATTATGGAGATCTACGAAACCTGATACTTGATGAAGCACACAAATCGATATATTCGATTCACCCTGATGCGGGCAAAATGTACCACGACCTTAAAGAACAGTATTGGTGGCCGAATCTTAAGAAGGACGTTGCGACCTATGTTGGTAAGTGTTTGACTTGCTCGAAGGTTAAAGCCGAGCATCAGAGACCTTCTGGGTTACTTCAACAACCAGAAATCCCATAATGGAAGTGGGAACAGATAATAATGGATTTCATCACCAAGCTACCAAAGGCAGTGGGCGGATACGATACTATTTGGGTTATTGTTGACCGCCTTACCAAATCTGCACACTTCCTAGTGATGAAGGAAACTGATACAATAGAAAGACTTGCTCAATTATACATCAAGGAGGTTGTATCTCGTCATGGTGTACCTTTATCGATCATCTCAGATCGCGATCCCCGTTTTGCCTCTAGATTTTGGCGTTCTTTGCAAGAAGCCATGGGAACTCGTCTTGACATGAGTACTGCTTATCACCCTCAGACTGACGGGCAAAGTGAACGAACAATTCATACCTTGGAGGACATGTTGCGTGCTTGTGTTATTGACTTCGAAAAGGCCTGGGAAAGGCATTTGCCACTAGCCGAATTCTCGTACAACAACAGTTATCACTCGAGCATTAATGCTGTACCTTTTGAAGCGTTGTATGTTCGTAAGTGCCGATCCCCTATTTGTTGGGCTGAAGTAGGCGAAAAGCAAATCACCGGACCTGAGGTAGTCCACGAAACAACGGAGAAGATTGCTCAGATTCAAGCTAGACTGAAGACTGCCCGTGATCGCCAAAAGAGTTATGCTGATCTTAAACGTAAAGACTTTGAATTCAACGTTGGTGATCATGTAATGCTGAAGGTTGCACCTTGGAAAGGTGTGATCCGTTTTGGAAAACGTGGAAAGTTAAACCCACGATACATTGGTCCCTTTGAAATCTTGGAACGTGTTGGACCCGTTGCATACCGTTTCGATTTACCAGCACAATTGAGCTCAGTTCATCCTACTTTCCACGTGTCAAACTTGAAGAAGTGTCTTGCTGCACCTGAACTTATCATACCACTTGAGGAACTTACAATTGACGACAAACTCCACTTCGTGGAAGAACCAGTTGAGATTATGGATCGTGAGATCAAAACTTTGAAACGCAACAAGATTCTGATCGTCCGAGTACGATGGAATGCCAAACGAGGACCTGAGTTTACTTGGGAATGAGAGGATTAAATGATGCGGAAGTATCCTCACCTTTTCCCGACTCCTCCATCTACCTCAGCTTAAATTTCGGGACGAAATTTTCTTTAACAGGTGGGTAATGTGACGACCCTGGATTTTTCCAACGTTTATTTATTAATAATTGTTATTATTAATACGTGTGATAAAACGAATGTATATTATTACATTTACATGTTGCCATGATTGCCCGAACTTGACTTTAATTGCCCGGAACGTCTTTGTGACACACGAAACTTTCACGAATACTATTTTTGAGTATTATTTACATTCATGATTAAGTTTATTAATCATTTTAATTAACTAAAGCTATTAGTTAATTACTTGGGGTTTTATTTGGATTAACTTGTTAATTACATACCTACTTGGGCTTTTATTTGAACTTGGGCTTTTACTAGTGTTATTGGACTTTATAAGCCCACCCTACATTTTAAGTGGACTAGTTAGCCCATACATACATGTAAGTATCATTTTAAGAATGAACTAGTTTGATTAAGGAAGATTGGAATCTAGTTACTTGCCATTCCCATGTAAACACACCCATTAACCACACTTTTGAAGCTTTACATGCTAGAATCCAACAAACAAACTCTTCCCCCTCCCCACATGTGAAAAACGTCGGCCACCCCTTTGTAGAGGGAGTTTGATTTCATTTTTTTTTATTACTTCTACTTACTTGTTCACTCATCCTCTCATTTTCCAAAACACACACATACTTGCTTTCATTTTTCTCTCTTTTCTTTCTAAAGATTGTAAGTAACAAAAACATTTTTCTCTCTTCTTTCCTTGCCTTAAAACCGTGGCCTTTCACCCACAATCATCATCATCTTTTGTTACCTGTAGTTTGATTACTTGTTGTTGTTAATTTGTTACATGTAATTGTTAGTTATTCTTTACTAGTTACAAGATCAAACTTATTAGTTTGATTCTTCATAATATCTTGTATTTATCAAGAACACAAGAACATAAACTTACTAGTTTATGATTCTACTTTTATTGTTTCAAAAATTGTAAGTTCGTGTGTTGAAATCATACTTGTAGTTATTGAAGTAAACTTAAAGTTTACTTTACTTAAAGATCAAACTTTGGTTGAATCTTTAAAAGAATGAACAACCATGGACCTTTTACTTGTTTATTTAGTTTTACTTGCACTTTAATTTTATGATTTTGGTTGTTGTTGGTCAAGTACTACAAGTTAGTCTTGATCTCATATCTCTTGGAACTTAAAGTTAACTTAAAAGTTCAAGAACATGTAAATAAGTTTTCTTTAAATATAACTTTGTATACTTATGCTTGATCTAGACTTTTGAGTCTTGGATCTTCAAGATCTAACCAAGAACTGTGTTCTACATTTTAAGATCTTGATTAGTTAGTTTACTTTCAAGTTTATAGTTCTACATTACTTTCATATTTCATGTATGTGTTAAAACTAAGACTTTGATGTAACTTTGGTTCATCAAAACACTTACAACTCTTAAGTGAAGTTGTGCTACATGTCTTAGACTTGCACAAGGGTTATGATGGTCAAAACTTGGTAAATATGATGTAAACACATCAATGAGTTGTACACTTGAAGCTATAGGCATCAAGGATGAGAACCATGATGAACATCAAACACCAAACCCACCGGAACCCATTATTTTTCTGCTTACTGTTCTCTGCCTAGTGTTCTGCTGTTTCTGTAACAGACCAGTAGACCTGGGCTGTTGTGATTATGATTTTCAAATAGCTCTGTTCGAGTAGATAACTTTTCATATAAGGACTCGTCTTAATCCGAGTTACGGTTTAGGATTTATGGCCCTCCGATCGTCACTATGTCCTTTTAACGTTGTGCAGAAATTTCTGACCTACTCGCACTTAGACCGTCGCCACGGTCAAACGAAGACGAGTTTTCTTCTGTAAATTTTGCCACAACTAAAGGACTCATAGACGGAGCCATGGCCACTGGTCTCACCTTAATTCAGTAAGGGTAGAGGCCGTAGTGACTGACTGAAGTCAGCCTTTGTTGTAAACTACTTTCATAAACGAAACTTACTTTACGCCTTTTGTTTGATGATGAATGATGATTGTAGTGACCCGGAAAATTTCGACTAATTTTAAACCGAACTCTCGATATGATTCAATATTTTGACACGATAAGCAAAGTCTGTAAAGTTGAATCTCAAAATTTTTGAAGTGTTTCATATATTCAATTGACCTTCGACTACTCCCGACAATTCACGAACCACTATCTGTACATAGATACATATATATTTAAAAATATAAATATATATATTAACTCAAAGTATAATTTGAAATATTATATTATTTAGTTATTAGAATTAATTTGTAAAATAAAATAATGTAAGATATAATAAAATTCATTATTTAAAATGAATAAATATATAGATATAAAAGTTTATTGAATATATTTATTAATTGATTTTAATACTCGGTTGGCATTTCATTAGTATTCATATAGATCTAATACGAGTTTATTAAGATTTAAAATAAAAGTTGAAATGTAAATCTATTACGAAGATTTTAGGTTTGTTAATAATATTTACCTTTTTAGTTAAATTTTAGTACTCCGTACATATTATTTGGAAAAGAAAATATATAATTAACGAATATTTTTGATCGGGTTTCAATCAGTTAATAACCAAATTAAATAAATAGACTCAATTTAAAAATTGGGGATATTAGGAACACTTTTATATTTTAACTATTTAGCAATGGACACGATACACTCCCCGTGAAAAGTGTCGGTACAAAATATCTAATTAGATGGCTGCTAGATGATTTACTGTATAGTGTTTCTAAATTGTCAATCACATGTGTTTAATTTATTAACCTATAATCAATATTATATTATATGTAAACATCCACTATCTCTTTCTAATATATATGTACAGTCCACACAAGATTCACCAACAAGAATTCACGAGACTTTATATGATTGATACTGTGCTACTTTAATCATTAATAGTGTGTCACTATGTGTGTGTCACACTGTGTTGTTACTAGATCATGATTCTTATCATATCATTATATATATATATATATATATATATATATATATATATATATATATATATATATATATATATATATATATATATATATATATGCGCAAATGGAAAGCATTGTACACCATCTATTTCCCCCCTCTGTCAACCGAAGCAAACCCCATTTCCTTTTCATTCTTTGTTTCAATTATTGTTACACCAAACCCATATAAACTACTATCACCACTTTATCTTTATAATTAGTCCACCCTATGCATGCTCTTAAACCATAGACCAATTAACCCACCAAATTGCAACTTTTGTATTGAATTTCACACGGTTCTTTAATATATTTATTATATTATATTATTATATTATCATTATTATTATAAAATTTTATATACATAAAGGAGATACATGCATATGGCCACACAAATTCAATTTGCAACCAGTGTGCTGTTCTTCTTATCCTATTCTTGCAAGTTGAAAAGTCATTTTATTATATTATATATTACACGTAATTACTATTTTTGGTTTCATTATACAACTACATATAATATATAAAATTATATCATAATATCACTTTTATCATATAAGAAAACAAATATGACTTCTTATCTTGAGCTAGTACCCAACAAAAAAATAAAAGGTGAAAGCTAGCTTTTATACATGTGGAGAAATTTTAAAATTTTTAAATATATTTATGTTAAACGAATTTGATTATATAACTCATTTTTTTTTTCTGTAAAGTGTACCCACACCATAATTTCATTATTAAATCACCACCAAGAGAATTAATTTCCTGTGCAAACTTCACACCCATACACATATATCTTTTTATCTCTTTCTTCTTCTTCTATATATTACATGTTTTTTTTTTCCTTACATGAAATGATGAAGCCTGCTACTTGATCTGTTCCTACTTCGATCATCAACCAAATCACCACATCATCACACCGCCACCTTAAAACTCATTTAACCACCATGATAAACCGCCGGCCACCTTTCTCTTCTTTATCCCTCCTATATCCATCGTGAACTACCCAACCATCAATAAACCTGCAAATCCAATTGTTTTTCTTGTCCAGGCTGTTACAAGCTCGCTAACGTTGCTGCAATATTTAAAAAAAAAAAAAAAAAAAAAACTTGTTCGATCAGACCCCAAGTAGCCAACGACACTGCTGCAGCTACCTTTCTTTTTCTTTTTCCCTGCTGCAAATACCGTCTTGTTCTTGTCTTCTGTTACAGCAAGCAGCGACGGTAGAAATAATAACGAAAGGATGATGGGTGATGATGACCTACAGTATTGATGATGAATGATGTGTAGTGATGATGATATAATGAAAACATTATAATAATGGTGATAATGATATGAAAACTAGGTGATATCATATTATGATTATGATGATGGATGTGGTTATGTAGACGAGAATGATTTGGGATTAGTTAATTAAAATGAAGAAGGCAGAATCATACGTATTAAAAGTGTCTTAGGAGCTTATTAAAACAGAAATAATTGAATGGTTCAGTGGTTGAGCATGTGTGTGATTATTCGAGAGGTCTTGGGTTCGAGCCTCAGCGGAGGCACTTTATTTTCTTTTGAAAGCTTTTCCTTGAGGTAGCTAATATATTGTTATTATT
Organism: Rutidosis leptorrhynchoides; assembly: GCF_046630445.1. NCBI lineage: Eukaryota > Viridiplantae > Streptophyta > Magnoliopsida > Asterales > Asteraceae > Rutidosis > Rutidosis leptorrhynchoides. The sequence goes on along the minus strand of NC_092342.1, from coordinate 349,559,523 downwards.
ATTGTTATTATTGTTATTATTGTTATTATTATTAGTATTAGTATTATAACTATTATTATTATTATTATTATTATTATTATTATTATTATTATTATTATTATTATAATTCCTACTATTAGTAGTATTATTATTATTATTACTACAACTATATTACTAATAAAAGAAGAATTTTTAGTAAAATGATCATTTTTATTAAAATTATTATTAAAATTATCATTTAAAAATTAACATTTATATTATTACTATTATTATTAACATTATTATTATTATCCTTAGTCTAGTATTATTATAGTTATTAATTTAACAAATAACTAATTTTTATATAAAAATATATTTAATGCCCATCACTTAACTATATTAATATTTTTTTTTATATATAAAATGAATATATAAAACATATAAGTTATTTATATAAAAATGATATAACTAATAAACTTATATATATATATATATATATATATATATATATATATATATATATATATATATATATATATGTATAAATTTGTTCGATTATAATTATGTGTGTTAATATATATAAAAATGATATAGGTTCGTGAATCCGAGGCCAACCCTGCATTTGTTCAATGTCGTCATATGTATTTTTACTACAAAATACAGTATTGTGAGTTTCATTTGCCCCTTTTACTCTTTACATTTTTGGGCTGAGAATACATGCAAATGCTTTATTAACTGTTTTACAATATTTATATGCGTGAGTTTCATTTGCCCTTTTACTCTTTACATTTTTGGGCTGAGAATACATGCAAATGCTTTATTAACTGTTTTACAATATTTATATGCGTGAGTTTCATTATTCTCTTTTTAAATGCTTTCGCAATATATATTTTTGGGACTGAGAATACATGCACTGTTTTTATAACTGTTTTACGAAATAGACACAAGTAATTGAAACTACATTATATGGTTGAATGATCGAAATCGAATATGCCCCTTTTTATTAAGTCTGGTAATCTAAGAATTAGGGAACAGACACCCTAATTGACGCGAATCCTAAAGATAGATCTATCGGGCCCAACAAGCCCCATCCAAGGTACCGGATGCTTTAGTACTTCGAAATTTATATCATGTCCGAAGGAGGATCCCGGAATGATGGGGATATTCTTATATGCATATTGTGAATGTCGGTTACCAGGTGTTCAATCCATATAAATGATATTTTTGTCTCTATGCATGAGACTTATGTTTATGAGAAATGGAAATATGAAATCTTGTGGTCTATTAAAATTATGAAATGATTATTTATGTTAAACTAATGAACTCACCAACCTTTTGGTTGACGCTTTAAAGCATGTTTATTCTCAGGTACGAAAGAAATCTTCCGCTGTGCATTTGCTCATATTAGAGATATTACTTGGAGTCATTCATGACATATTTCAAAAGATGTTGCATTCGAGTCGTTGAGTTCATCAAGATTATTATTAAGTCAATTATATTTGGATATATTATGAAATGCTTTACATGCCTGTCAACTGTCGATGTAACAAAAGTTTGTCTTTTAAAAATGAATGCAATGTTTGTAAAATTTATCATATAGAGGTCAATTACCTCGCAATGTAATCAACTGTTGTGAATCGTTTGTAATCGATATGGACTTCGTCCGGATGGATTAGGACGGGTCTTCACAGTTGGTATCAGAGCGGTGGTCTTAGCGAACCAGGTCTTGCATTAGTATGTCTAACTGATAGTTGTTTAGATGCATTAGTGAGTCTGGACTTCGACCGTGTCTGCATGTCAAAAGTTTTGCTTATCATTTTTGTCGGAAATCATCTGTTTATCATCCTTCGTAAATTACCTGCTTATTATTCTTAGTCTAGACACATCTTATTGCATTGACTGCATGAATAGTGTATAGATAAAATTCATATCTTAGCGTATCTGTTACTGTAACTTTGCCTGACAACTTCTGTAGATTCCTCCGTAACTTATGAGATTTTAGTATTACATATGCATATGTAAATTATGTATTGCAGGATACTAATCTACATCCTATAATCTATTTCTTATCAAAAATCCTTCATCTGATCATACGAGATGAATCCTTCAACCAGTTCGAGTCCCTCAGATTCCGATAGCTATTCCGATAGTTATTCCGACAGATATTCCGACAAGGATGTTCATCTAAACTCCGGAAGTAGCGTCACCAGAATGAATTCAACCAATCAACCATTATCAATTCATCTGATGGGTTCGTAGTCGACTTAATTAATGGAAACGCGCAGAAGTTAATCCCTTCCACCAACCGAATTCACCTCTTGACAATGAACCTGAATCGTTTACCAGCGAATCTGTTCGAAACACCATTTTCAGTCTCATTTCCAGGGTAACTCGACAAGATTATATTCTATCCACAATTCTGAACATTATTCATCCGCTCGTTCCGACCGACAATCATCCTGGAGTAATAAGTCAACGAACTTCGCGCTCGAATAATCTATTCGGAGAATATGGTGCAAAATGTACCAGCTTCAGCAACATCACCGGCACCAACAGTACCATCAATGACAGCACCAGTACCATCAATAATCCATGCTTCAATATCATCATATGTACTTTGAGTATGATCTTCGTTCTACGTATCGTTCTACCTCATTTATCTTCGTTCGACATGACGAATATGTAATCTCTAAAGTTTTAGAGATTAGTTATTCTAGTTCCAACCGAAAAGCAAATGAGTTTAATATCATATTAACTCATTAAATCCATGAATACATCTGAAGAAAATATATATATATATATATATATATATATATATATATATATATATATATATATATATATATATATATATATATATATATATATATATATATATGTATATATGTTTTCATAAAGATTGTAATTAAAAATTCTCTTGTACAAACTGTTAATGGTGAAAATATTTTAACGGGTAGGTAATACCCGAGGACTATTTAAATTTCACATTAATAAGTTACATTGTGCGTTCTTCGAATCTGTTTCAACAGTCATATACTATCCTACTTACATCCACCGATATACAAATCCATTCACCACCGAATAACCATATTCATCCAAATACATATTTGGATTTTGACCTATCAGAATCCAACAAGTGGCATAATGAAGAAATAATGGACACAATAAAAATTGATTAGAAACAGATTAATTAACAATATGAAATTCTATTAAGAATCCACGCTGACAAAATCCTAGCTAACTGTTCCTAACTAACTGTTAATTCCGTATTACCATTTAATTATCACAAATTATTTATCGCAGTTTATTTATCGCAATTTACATTCTCGCAATTTTATTTATTGTCATTTAATTTCTGTTATTTACTTTACGCACTTTATTTATCGTCATTTAATTTCTGTTATTTATTTTACGCACTTTAAATATCGGGACATGTATACAAGGTTTTGACATATCACATCGACGCATCTATATATATTATTTGGAATCACCATAGACACTCTATATGCAGTAATGATCGAGTTCTCTATACAGGGTTGAGGTTGATTCTCAAATAATATATATACTTTGAGTTGTGATCGAGTCTGAGACATGTACACGGGTCACGATATTTATTAATCAATTCGAATATTATATTAAATTATATATGAATTACTGGACTGTTACTGTGGAATATCAACTGTGGACTACCAACACTGGACAATTAAAATGAATTAAAATATTGATCATAACATATGAAACTAAACAATTCTTCAAGTTTGCCACTTGATTTCATCTTAAACCTCATTTGTATCTTGACGATTACAATCCGCGTTCAAACCTTTCATGATTCTTGAAAACACCTCAATCGAGAGGATGAACCAACTGCACATTTCCTATAGAAGAAAAGATCGATGCATATTATTATGCACCTGAAAACACTCGGAATTTGAGTAAACGTTTAACGCATAGCTGTGCTAATTCCTTTAGCGTTATTATTATCGAAATTAAATTTGCAATCTCTTTCCAAATTAGCCAATTTTGTCACAGCTCCAACAAGTCAACTTCGAATTTTTGTTCGAAACAACCTTATTATAACCTTGATATGTATACGTGCTCTTTTATTGTTACCGGGGAACCTTTCACATTTTACCATATTACCAACAGATGTACCAGCAACCTCGTTGCTTCTTGGTTTAAATCTCTCTGATAAATCATTATATTTATTCATTGAAACCCTATCATATACCCACCGCATCTTGTAATGAATACTGCCATACCAATTACCGGGAATCAGCTATCAGTACTTTGAAAACTCACAGCATATCTACATCAACAGTTATATGTATCCATATAACATTTATCTCTTAGAACTATGATCTTTCATTCTGAAAAATACTCAGTCACAAATCAATACTCTGAATGTTGAAAAAGCTGAATGAAGCAGCAGAAACCATAGACAACCGTAAAACGACCTTAATCATCGAAAGTTTGATGACAAAGATTAGTATGTTGGAAAAGCTCAGAAAAGTTGGAACTGGAAAGTGGATTGAGCTAACCATAAAGGAAACCAAGGAGAAATACAAGTAACATACCCTAAATTCATAGAACCCAGATAAATCTAGATCCGTTGAAATCTTTAGTGAATATCTTGCTCCGAAGTCATGTTAAAATCCTACGGAAAATCTTTCTCCATCAACCATCGAACTTAGAAATTCCAAAATATCATCATAAATATCTTCGATATTTCTGAAGATATTTTCATAAATATTCTCGTCCGAAATTATTTATCTCTTCGTGCTATCTATATTACATCATAAAGGAAACTACTTTAGTTTCTAAAATTCTTTAAAATTCGAGTTTAAATTATGAATGTTTTGAAGTAGTGTTGGGAATTGATGCATGAGTTAGTATAATATAATGACACTTGATCAACGTGATTATATTATAGTAAGTCATGCTGAGTTTCTAATGGAACGTGATGATTCACAGATCATAACGTCATCATGTGCCATGTTACACGACTCGTTCATTCTACTTCACCTCCGAACATATCAAGAAAATATATTCTTGATAGTTCTATTCTCAGTGATTCTGGTAATTTGACAAATCAAATCGTGCCATTACGATATCCTTCTTGGAACATTAACAATGTTCATTCCGAAGTTTATATCTGGAATTCTGAACCATTACAAGCGATGCTTAATTGCAAGAAGAAGAAACGAAGGGACAAAGCTCCGAAATAGAAATTGGAGTATAAATCGCAACAAATAGGAGGGAGTATTAACTGTGGATGACAATGAATATAGGAAACAGAATTAGGGACTTTGAAAAATAAGGGGAGATACAAAACCCGATAACAACGTATAAATTACAAACCGTGGATATTAATAAGAATAGAAATATAAAGACACGATATAATTAAGAATAGTATCACCCCAATGTTATATTAAAAGTAAACAGATTTTTCTAGTGGAAGATTGAAGAGAAGGATGAAAGAAATGATAATTAGGAAAATATTAGGGATAGAACTGGATTAAGCATTTTTTACAATCTTTTGGATGTATGAACTAAGAAAGAAAGTATAGGAATGATGAGAATAATGGAACGGGAGAGTTTAATTTATAATAGAAATATCAGACAGGGTAATCGAGGCAGATTACCGTACTTAATTAAAGAGATCTTAATTTCCTTTATTCGCCGAAGAATCAAATCTTATAGATTATGAAGATTTCCTTTTGAATTCCTTAAATTCAGGAAATCCACCGTATCTACGTCAAAAGTTAAATCTCTACCTCAATATGTCGTGATAGCTTCACTCGTACGCTTCGAATAATTGAATTGTTTTATCTATATTACTCAGTGATGATAAAACTTTTTTTTTATCAACTCATATTCGTCATGAAAACATTTTTATTGTTAGCCATGACGACCTCTCTCAAATTTCAGGACGAAATTTCTTTAACGGTGATAGTGCTCCAAATGAACATATATTTAGTAGCAATATCGTTCCAATATGTAAAGTTTTTAAATGTAATTTCCTTATTTTTAGTTGTAATAGTTAAATAAATAAGTGCGAAGACGAAAGACGCAAATCGCTCGAAAATGAAGATTTAAAGACAAAAACAAAGATTTGAAAGACCAAAACGTCCAAAAAGCTCAAATGTACAAGATACAATCAAAAAGGTTCAAATTATTGATGAAGAACGTCTAAAAATGACAAGAGTACAAGTTACAAAACGCAAAGTACACGATATAAAATTGTACGAAAGGACGTTCGAAAATCCGGAACCAGGACATGAACCAACTCTCAACGCTCGACGCAACGGTGTAAAAATTACGAGTCAACTATGCACAAGAATAAAATATAATATTTAAATAATTCATAATAAGAATAATATTAAATAATAAAAAGTTGTTAATTGAGCATAGTTCAGGGGTCGTAAATGAAAATTCAATTTCTAATTTCGCCTATAAAAGGCTATGTAACGATCAATTGAAATATACATTTTTCTATCCTAAATCTATATATCGATCCATCTATCTATTATCAATATCTATATTCTATATCTCTATCATAATGTTAACTTAATAAGATATAACAATAATCTTAATTTTAATTTTAAATTATGATAATAATAAGATTTATGATAGAGATCGTTTGAGTGTGTAAGTCGAAATTCTGTCCGTGTAACGCTACGCCATTTTTAATCATTGTAAGTTATGTTCAACCTTTTTATATTAATGTCTCGTAGCTAAGTTATTATTATGCTTATTTAAAACGAAGTAATCATGATGTTGGGCTAATTACTAAAATTGGGTAATTGGGCTTTGTACCATAATTAAGGTTTGGGCAAAAGACCGACACTTGTGGAAATTGGACTATTGACTATTAATAGATGGGGGGTATTGTCTAATTGAGTGACAACTTATTGGAGTCTGTCGAACCTATCTTCAAATTAATTATCCTAATAATTAATAATGATTATGGTTGTCCTATTTAGTGACGTTCATATGGAATCTATTATAATCATTTAATTAATTATTCGGGTTGGGTAATTGATTATTCAAACTGATCAAGTGGGTAAATTAATATTCATATCTAATCAAAACAGGGGTAGATTACATACAGTGATAACTGGTGTAATTGTTTACATACAGTGATAACTGGTGTAATTGTTGACAGAAGTGATAACTGCGTCACAGTTTAAATCCTTAATTAGTTGGAATATTTGACTTCGGGTATAAGGGTAATTTGACGAGGACACTCGCACTTTATATTTATGACCGATGGACTATTATGGATAAAAACCAGATAGGTATCAAATAAACCATGACAAAGGACAATTAACCCGAGTAACAATTAATTAAAATTAAAACGTCAAACATCATGATTACGGAAGTTTAAATAAGCATAATCCTTTTATTTCATATTCTATCGCAATTTTATTTATTGTTATTTTATTTATCGTCATTTATTTATTTTACGCACTTTAATTATTGTCATTTATCTTTACGCTTAAAAATATAAAATCGACAAACCGGTCATTAAACGGTAAAAACCCCCCTTTTATAATAATATTACTACTTATATATATATATATTTACATAAATATAGTTTTATAAAAATATAGTACGTAATCACTAGCTCCCTGTGGAACGAACCGGACTTACTAAAAACTACACTACTCTACGATTAGGTACACTGCCTATAGTGTTGTAGCAAAGTTTAGGTATATCCCATCCGTAAATTAATAAAACTTGTGTCATATTTTGTAGTATTTCCTAGTAAAAATAATACTATTTCGTACCCTCACGCTACATCATCAAGTTTTTGGCGCCGCTGCCGGGGAGCGCTAAAACGCTATATTTTTAATTATAATAATAATTTAATAAATATAATAATATAATAATATTGAAATAGAATATAATAATATAATAATATTGAAATAGAATATAATAATATAATAATATTTTAGAATATATTTTGAATCGTAAAAGTTTTAAAAAGTCGTATTTATTAAATACTTCAGGGGTATATTATGTAACTTGTAATTAATAATTTCTATCATGTCGCTTTCATGTGAATAGTAAATTAATTAATTTGTTTTCATTTACTATTCATAAATAGTAAATGAATTAAAAAAAAAAGTTTTGAAAAAAAAATAATAATTATAAAAAAAAAGTATTAATTTGTAAAAAAAAAATTCGTTTTTTTTTTAAAAAAAAAATTGTAAAAAAAAACGTTTTTTTTTAAGAAAAAAAAATTCGTTTTAAAAATAAAAAAAAAAAAATTTAAAAAAAAAAAAAAAAAATTTGTAAAAAAAAAACGTTTTTTTTTAAGAAAAAAAAATTCGTTTTTAAAAAAAAATAAAAAATTTAAAAAAAAAATTTAAAAAAAAAAATTTTTTTTTTAAAAATATAATAAATTATAATTTTTTTTAAGTTTTATTACCTTTATATTTTTAGACTATAGTTACAATTTTTAGTATTAAGTTTAGTTTTGCCATAGTTATTTTTATTTCTAGAATTTTTAGGCTTTGCCGTAAAATCCCTTAAGTGCTTATTCCTTAGACTAAGATTTAGGTGCTTTAGAATTTTGCGACGCCGTTTTTCGCGCTACTTTCTTATTTTTATTTTTCGACGCCTATTTTTCGACCTTTTATTTTTCGACATTTTTCGACGCGCAATCTATTTCTTTCTTATTTCTCGCCATTCTAGTTTTTAGGACTTAGAATTTTTTTTACTTCTTCTCTAAATTTCTTAAAATTACGAAAATTTATTTTAAGTGGTTAAATTGATAGACATCAAAATTTTCTGGTTCGTAGTAATAGTTGGATTTGTACGTGGACCGGGTTATTGGAGCCAAACAGTACTCAATTATATTGAGACCAAACGAATCCTGCCCCTCTGCTGCATCTTTTGGCTATTCGAAACGTGGGCAAAATCAGAAAAGTCTATTGATTGGATAACTTATTATAATTTTTCTTTCTTTTTAAAAACTAATAGGATATTCAGTGAATGCACCGAGCAAGACGTTCACCACCTTTTGTACGTTCACCACCTGTAACTAGATCAAGACATTTAGCAAATATAACCGCCGTTGATTTTTCTTTAGAATCGTCATCCAGTCGACCAAGTACTTCAGTTCAAATTTCCGATAATCCATTTTTTGAACCCAACCTCACAATTGAGAATCCAGAGAATATTCAGGAACGGTTCGTAGATCCTGAACCACTAAACTTTCCTCCGGAGCCACCAATCATTCAAACAGAGATTGTTGAGGAACGAACCATTAAATCAGAATCATCTAGTGATACCGATTCAACGAATTCAATTATGGAAGTAACGGAACCTCTAAGTATGGAAGATCGAATGAGAGCCACACGCACGGGCCAAGGTCACGCCATTATTAAGCCAGAAGTTAATGCGCCAGATTATGAAATCAAAGGACAAATTCTACACATGGTAACTAACCAAAGCCAATTCAGTGGTGCACCGAATGAAGATCCTAACGAACACCTTCGTACGTTTAAAAGAATTTGTACACTATTCAAAATCCGAGAAGTGGAAGATGAGCAGATCTATCTCATGTTGTTTCCCTGGACTTTAAAGGGAGAAGCCAAAGATTGGTTAGAATCGTTACCTGAAGGGGCGATTGACACATGGGATGTTTTAGTTGAAAAATTTCTTAAACAATTCTTTCCGGCATCTAAAGCCGTGAGACTTCAAGGAGAAATTGTTACGTTCGCGCAAAAGCCAAATGAAACATTATATGAGGCGTGGACAAGATTCGGAAGGATGTTGAGAGGATGTCCTCAACACGGTTTAGACACTTACCAAATAGTACAAATATTCTACCAAGGTGTCAACGTTGCTACACGAAAAGACATCGACATAACAGCTGGTGGTTCCATTATGAAGAAAACCGCAACTGAAGCTTACAAAATTATTGATAACACAGCCTCCCACTCGCATGAGTGGCACCAAGAAAAAGATATTTTTCGTTCATCTAAAGTGGCTAGAGCCGATTCTAGCCATGACTTTGATTCCGTTTCAGCAAAAATAGATGCTTTCGAAAGACGAATGGAAAAGATGAATAAAGATATTCACGCAATACGAATCAGTTGTGAGCTATGCGGTGGACCACACTTATTGAAAGATTGTCACATTGAACCAACATTGGAACAACGAGAGAATGTTTCCTATATGAACCAAAGGCCTGGAAATAATTATCAAAATAATTATCAACCGCCAAAGCTAAACTTCAATCGAAATCAAAACATTCTTTACAATCCAAAAGGACCCGAAAATAACTGGTATAACCAACAAGGTCCGAATAACCAACCAACTCAAAACAACACTTTCAATCAACAAAGACCTGGCTTATATAAACCACAACAACAAACCGAAGAGAAAAAGTCAAATATGGAAGACGTGGTATTCAAGCTAGTTGAATCTCAAACACAATTTATTGAAACTCAAACCCAAACGAACGAGAGATTTGATCAGTCATTAAGAACTCAACAAGCTTCCATTTTGAATCTAGAAAAACATGTAGGTACTCTTGCTAGCATGATGAGTGAGAGGGAACAAGGAAAGCTACCGAGTAATACTGAAGCAAATCCTCGGAATGAGAATGTTAACATGGTTACAACAAATTCTGAAAAACCAGCTCCGGAAGATGGGAAGGTTTTAGATGAGAGTAACAATGAAGAAGTTACACCACCACCACCCGAGTATGTAAAGCCAGTGGTGGCACCATACAAACCACCCATCCCGTTTCCAAGAAAAGGAGTTGAGTATGAGCAAGTGATAGGTAATAAAGATTGTGATACCTCTGGAAAGAAGAAGAAGAAAAAGAATAAGAAAGTGCAAGAAACAAAAGCCGTAAATATAAACCCGGTGAAGACAGTTCCACCAAAACCTCCACCTAGGGTAGGTGATCCAGGTGAATTTATTGTTCCTTGTCTACTTAGTGATTGTGTCATGTATGATGCACTAGCAGATTTAGGTGCAAGTGTAAGTGTTATGCCTCTTTCCTTATATAAGAGATTAGGTGTAGGTAAGTTAAGTCCAACGGATATGAGTGTTCGACTCTTTGATCAAACCATTAAGCACCCAGTTGGAATTGCTGACAACCTACCCGTTCAAGTAGGCAATTTAACCTTTCTAGTCGAATTTATTGTCATTGACATAGAAGAGGACCCAAACATTCCTCTAATTTTAGGTCGACCATTCTTAGCATCCACCGGGGCATTATTTGATGTAGGAAATGGAAGAATGACACTTAAAAGTGGTGACAAATCGATCACCTTTATGATTCGAAAGACTAAATCTCCACCAACCAAAACCGTTGAACCAGCAAAAGCGATTGGTAAGAACCATGTTGTTTTACCAACTCCAACGGTAATACTTAGCAATAATGAAACGCCTAAGTGTGGGGAAAATGAAGTAACACCTAATGATGACATGATAACAAAGAACCCCATTGTTGATACGAAATTAAATGATCCCGTTATTAATAGTTCAATGAAGAAACTTATTAAACGGATTCGCGATGCTAGAACCAAGGGGAACTTTAAGTTATGTAACCGGTTAGTATCCAATCTATCACCTAAAGAAAAGGAGAAACTAGTTGAAATTGTGGATATTACACAGGAATCCGACCAATGGCTTAAAGAAAAAGTCACGGATATGCAAGTTGATTATGGACCAAGAGAAATTAACGATGAAGTTAATCACAATTTTGACACCACAGCTACCTAAGTGTGGGGAGATTCAAATGTTCTAAAAAGAAAATGCTATCTAGAGTTAGTTGTTCTGTTCTCGTGTAGTTCCGAGAATGGAATCAGATTGGTCTTTTTCACTAGCAGACACTAAAGAACTAGTTTTCTCCCTCCATTCTGAATTTTTGTCTTGTAGGTTTTATATAAATTTTTATGCTTTTTAAATTTAAGTTTTGTGTGTTTTTAAAATAAAATTTTACTTTATTTCTTTAAGTTGAAAAAAAAAAAAAGATTTCTAAAATTCGTCGTGAGTTAAAGACTAGGTCGTTGAGCCGAAATTGCTTTACCTGAGGACGGGGCGACAAATTTTGTTATCATTATTTTTAATTTTATTGATTTAAAGTATGCCAAAAATATTATATTTTATAAATTTTTGAACGTGGGGTAATATACCAAACTTCAAAAATATGTATATATGTTTGTATTGTATCATGAACATTTCAGGGTAAAACAGCGCATTTTCAAAGACTAGCATTAAGTTCAGCAAAAGCTACTAATTTTGACGACAAGACGCAAAATATCAAATGTGATATGACAACAACATGTTTGCAAACTCGGTATTTTTAATCACTTTTCTACACTAATCACCCTCGTGAATTTATAATTAGAGTCTGATTTCATGCAAATGAGGGCATTGCATGATCTTAAGTGTGGGGAAGGGTTATAAATTCTCTCGGGTTTATACTTGGCTTATTTTCTAAATATTATGAAAATTTTAAAATTTTTTAACTAAATGAATTCAAAATCATGTTTATACATATTTATGAACGATAAAACTAGGTGTTAATGCCGAAATTATCGTTACCTCGGAAAGGACATAAATTGAGAAACACCCTAAAACGATTGAATTCATTTAAAATAGAATAAAGGAGAATAAAAAGGCAAAGAAAGAAACTAAGTGTGGGGAGAATGTACCAAGTTATTCAATTTAAAACATATATCACATATTTTTGTACAAGATTATTGCAGGTACTTTTGCTTTGGACGATACTAATCAGTTTTACCCGGTTTACTGTAATACATTTGAAAGAAAGATGGATCTACACGATGAATCAATTCCATCATTAAAAGGAAGTAAAGTCTTCCGAAAAAGACACGCGCTTCTTGATTTAGGTCATGAAGTTGTCGTCCAGACCAGCTGTAGGTTGACGAAAAATCTAGAAAAGTCATCTCTAAAATCAGCAGGAAATCCACGGACCTCAGCATCAAACAGGGTCGCCAAGTGGTCAGATTTATCCTAACCATGAGAAGGATTTATCTCGTACAATGGGGAGGCACCGTGCAAATTAGCTTGATAAGACTAATGAATCAGATCCCCAGAAAAGGATAATCTCCTTAAAGATTAAAAATCAGCTTTTAAGACTGATAATACTCAATCCTAGAGATTGACCTTAAAGATTGAGAATTCAAACTCATGGAATTCGATGATATCTAAACTCGAGCTTGAACGAGAAAATATTTTGATCAAAATTAAAACCGATTTGTTTTCTGAAAACCCATTTTCAATGCGTTCATTACCATTGAACGTAAAATCCTGAGAATTCATCAGAATTCATTAGGTCACCTGAACCAAATCGGGTGTCAACCGTAAGAACGGTGGTTGCATAGCATGGTCGGAGACAGGACCTTGTGCCAGACCGAAAAATCATAGGATGATCTTTACTATCGCTCCTACCAAGGATAGTTCTAGCATCCGACATGTTAATAAGACCATAATCATCTGCATGTCACTGGACATTGCCTTAACAGTTTCTTGTTCATCGCTTTCCTTTACAACCGGACGGTAGTTTGCCGAAAGGTAATATACGGGACAAGTAAACTGGACGTGTTGCTTTCCTAATACAAGGTTAGCAAGTGGGTAACACAAAACCACAAGTGTTGAGCTAAAATTTTCAAATCTGAAACCCACACAACCCACAAAAATATTTTGCAAACACCGGTGAAGGGTTATTCCGGAAAACTTATCTAGGGTAAAAGCTAGATTAAATTTTCAAAAAGATCAAATGTTTTCATAAAGATCCAATTTCCTTAAGGATCTACATTTTAATAGTCATGTGGGACAGTAAACCGCCTTTCAAATGTGCACTTTGCTTTGGAAACCGAAAGTAAATCGGCTATTTGATTGCAAGTGTCGTTGTCCTAAACCCAAGGCAACTGTGGATGACACACCCACCTTTAACCATCATTACTGTCATTGTTTATACCGCTATATCAAAATCACTGATGTACAAAGTGTGATGAATAAAAAAGTGATTCATGTATGTTTTTATTTCAAGTTCTGTATTGCTTGAGGACAAGCAACGCTCAAGTGTGGGGATATTTGATAGTGCTCCAAATGAACATATATTTAGTAGCAATATCGTTTCAATATGTAAAGTTTTTAAATGTAATTTCCTTATTTTTAGTTGTAATAGTTAAATAAATAAGTGCGAAGACGAAAGACGCAAATCGCTCGAAAATGAAGATTTAAAGACAAAAACAAAGATTTGAAAGACCAAAACGTCCAAAAAGCTCAAATGTACAAGATACAATCAAAAAGGTTCAAATTATTGATGAAGAACGTCTAAAAATGACAAGAGTACAAGTTACAAAACGCAAAGTACACGATATAAAATTGTACGAAAGGACGTTCGAAAATCCGGAACCAGGACATGAACCAACTCTCAACGCTCGACGCAACGGTGTAAAAATTACGAGTCAACTATGCACAAGAATAAAATATAATATTTAAATAATTCATAATAAGAATAATATTAAATAATAAAAAGTTGTTAATTGAGCATAGTTCAGGGGTCGTAAATGAAAATTCAATTTCTAATTTCGCCTATAAAAGGCTATGTAACGATCAATTGAAATATACATTTTTCTATCCTAAATCTATATATCGATCCATCTATCTATTATCAATATCTATATTCTATATCTCTATCATAATGTTAACTTAATAAGATATAACAATAATCTTAATTTTAATTTTAAATTATGATAATAATAAGATTTATGATAGAGATCGTTTGAGTGTGTAAGTCGAAATTCTGTCCGTGTAACGCTACGCCATTTTTAATCATTGTAAGTTATGTTCAACCTTTTTATATTAATGTCTCGTAGCTAAGTTATTATTATGCTTATTTAAAACGAAGTAATCATGATGTTGGGCTAATTACTAAAATTGGGTAATTGGGCTTTGTACCATAATTAAGGTTTGGGCAAAAGACCGACACTTGTGGAAATTGGACTATTGACTATTAATAGATGGGGGGTATTGTCTAATTGAGTGACAACTTATTGGAGTCTGTCGAACCTATCTTCAAATTAATTATCCTAATAATTAATAATGATTATGGTTGTCCTATTTAGTGACGTTCATATGGAATCTATTATAATCATTTAATTAATTATTCGGGTTGGGTAATTGATTATTCAAACTGATCAAGTGGGTAAATTAATATTCATATCTAATCAAAACAGGGGTAGATTACATACAGTGATAACTGGTGTAATTGTTTACATACAGTGATAACTGGTGTAATTGTTGACAGAAGTGATAACTGCGTCACAGTTTAAATCCTTAATTAGTTGGAATATTTGACTTCGGGTATAAGGGTAATTTGACGAGGACACTCGCACTTTATATTTATGACCGATGGACTATTATGGATAAAAACCAGATAGGTATCAAATAAACCATGACAAAGGACAATTAACCCGAGTAACAATTAATTAAAATCAAAACGTCAAACATCATGATTACGGAAGTTTAAATAAGCATAATCCTTTTATTTCATATTCTATCGCAATTTTATTTATTGTTATTTTATTTATCGTCATTTATTTATTTTACGCACTTTAATTATTGTCATTTATCTTTACGCTTAAAAATATAAAATCGACAAACCGGTCATTAAACGGTAAAAACCCCCCTTTTATAATAATATTACTACTTATATATATATATATATTTACATAAATATAGTTTTATAAAAATATAGTACGTAATCACTAGCTCCCTGTGGAACGAACCGGACTTACTAAAAACTACACTACTCTACGATTAGGTACACTGCCTATAGTGTTGTAGCAAAGTTTAGGTATATCCCATCCGTAAATTAATAAAACTTGTGTCATATTTTGTAGTATTTCCTAGTAAAAATAATACTATTTCGTACCCTCACGCTACATCATCAAACGGGTAGGTACTGTAGTGACCCGGAAAATTTCGACTAATTTTAAACCGAACTCTCGATATGATTCAATATTTTGACACGATAAGCAAAGTCTGTAAAGTTGAATCTCAAAATTTTTGAAGTGTTTCATATATTCAATTGACCTTCGACTACTCCCGACAATTCACGAACCACTATCTGTACATAGATACATATATATTTAAAAATATAAATATATATATTAACTCAAAGTATAATTTGAAATATTATATTATTTAGTTATTAGAATTAATTTGTAAAATAAAATAATGTAAGATATAATAAAATTCATTATTTAAAATGAATAAATATATAGATATAAAAGTTTATTGAATATATTTATTAATTGATTTTAATACTCGGTTGGCATTTCATTAGTATTCATATAGATCTAATACGAGTTTATTAAGATTTAAAATAAAAGTTGAAATGTAAATCTATTACGAAGATTTTAGGTTTGTTAATAATATTTACCTTTTTAGTTAAATTTTAGTACTCCGTACATATTATTTGGAAAAGAAAATATATAATTAACGAATATTTTTGATCGGGTTTCAATCAGTTAATAACCAAATTAAATAAATAGACTCAATTTAAAAATTGGGGATATTAGGAACACTTTTATATTTTAACTATTTAGCAATGGACACGATACACTCCCCGTGAAAAGTGTCGGTACAAAATATCTAATTAGATGGCTGCTAGATGATTTACTGTATAGTGTTTCTAAATTGTCAATCACATGTGTTTAATTTATTAACCTATAATCAATATTATATTATATGTAAACATCCACTATCTCTTTCTAATATATATGTACAGTCCACACAAGATTCACCAACAAGAATTCACGAGACTTTATATGATTGATACTGTGCTACTTTAATCATTAATAGTGTGTCACTATGTGTGTGTCACACTGTGTTGTTACTAGATCATGATTCTTATCATATCATTATATATATATATATATATATATATATATATATATATATATATATATATATATATATATATATATATATGCGCAAATGGAAAGCATTGTACACCATCTATTTCCCCCCTCTGTCAACCGAAGCAAACCCCATTTCCTTTTCATTCTTTGTTTCAATTATTGTTACACCAAACCCATATAAACTACTATCACCACTTTATCTTTATAATTAGTCCACCCTATGCATGCTCTTAAACCATAGACCAATTAACCCACCAAATTGCAACTTTTGTATTGAATTTCACACGGTTCTTTAATATATTTATTATATTATATTATTATATTATCATTATTATTATAAAATTTTATATACATAAAGGAGATACATGCATATGGCCACACAAATTCAATTTGCAACCAGTGTGCTGTTCTTCTTATCCTATTCTTGCAAGTTGAAAAGTCATTTTATTATATTATATATTACACGTAATTACTATTTTTGGTTTCATTATACAACTACATATAATATATAAAATTATATCATAATATCACTTTTATCATATAAGAAAACAAATATGACTTCTTATCTTGAGCTAGTACCCAACAAAAAAATAAAAGGTGAAAGCTAGCTTTTATACATGTGGAGAAATTTTAAAATTTTTAAATATATTTATGTTAAACGAATTTGATTATATAACTCATTTTTTTTTTGCTGTAAAGTGTACCCACACCATAATTTCATTATTAAATCACCACCAAGAGAATTAATTTCCTGTGCAAACTTCACACCCATACACATATATCTTTTTATCTCTTTCTTCTTCTTCTATATATTACATGTTTTTTTTTCCTTACATGAAATGATGAAGCCTGCTACTTGATCTGTTCCTACTTCGATCATCAACCAAATCACCACATCATCACACCGCCACCTTAAAACTCATTTAACCACCATGATAAACCGCCGGCCACCTTTCTCTTCTTTATCCCTCTTATATCCATCGTGAACTACCCAACCATCAACAAACCTGCAAATCCAACTGTTTTTCTTGTCCAGGCTGTTACAAGCTCGCTAACGTTGCTGCAATATTTAAAAAAAAAAAAAACTTGTTCGATCAGACCCCAAGTAGCCAACGACACTGCTGCAGCTACCTTTATTTTTCTTTTTCCGTGCTGCAAATACCGTCTTGTTCTTGTCTTCTGTTACAGCAAGCAGCGACGGTAGAAATAATAACGAAAGGATGATGGGTGATGATGACCTACAGTATTGATGATGAATGATGTGTAGTGATGATGATATAACGAAAACATTATAATAATGGTGATAATGATATGAAAACTAGGTGATATCATATTATGATTATGATGATGGATGTGGTTATGTAGACGAGAATGATTTGGGATTAGTTAATTAAAATGAAGAAGGCAGAATCATACGTATTAAAAGTGTCTTAGGAGCTTATTAAAACAGAAATAATTGAATGGTTCAGTGGTTGAGCATGTGTGTGATTATTCGAGAGGTCTTGGGTTCGAGCCTCAGCGGAGGCACTTTATTTTCTTTTGAAAGCTTTTCCTTGAGGTAGCTAATATATTGTTATTATTATTGTTATTATTGTTATTATTGTTATTATTATTAGTATTAGTATTATAACTATTATTATTATTATTATTATTATTATTATTATTATTATTATTATTATTATTATTATTATTATTATTATTATTATTATCATTCCTACTATTAGTAGTATTATTATTATTATTACTACAACTATATTACTAATAAAAGAAGAATTTTTAGTAAAATGATCATTTTTATTAAAATTATTATTAAAATTATCATTTAAAAATTAACATTTATATTATTACTATTATTATTAACATTATTATTATTATCCTTAGTCTAGTATTATTATAGTTATTAATTTAACAAATAACTAATTTTTATATAAAAATATATTTAATGCCCATCACTTAACTATATTAATATTTTTTTTATATATAAAATGAATATATAAAACATATAAGTTATTTATATAAAAATGATATAACTAATAAACTTATATATATATATATATATATATATATATATATATATATATATATATATATATATATATATATATATATATATATATATATATATATATATATATATATATATATATATATATATATATATATATATATATATATATATATATATATATGTATGTATGTATAAATTTGTTCGATTATAATTATGTGTGTTAATATATATAAAAATGATATAGGTTCGTGAATCCGAGGCCAACCCTGCATTTGTTCAATGTCGTCATATGTATTTTTACTACAAAATACAGTATTGTGAGTTTCATTTGCCCCTTTTACTCTTTACATTTTTGGGCTGAGAATACATGCAAATGCTTTATTAACTGTTTTACAATATTTATATGCGTGAGTTTCATTTGCCCTTTTACTCTTTACATTTTTGGGCTGAGAATACATGCAAATGCTTTATTAACTGTTTTACAATATTTATATGCGTGAGTTTCATTATTTCCTTTTTAAATGATTTCGCAATATATATTTTTGGGACTGAGAATACATGCACTGTTTTTATAACTGTTTTACAAAATAGACACAAGTAATTGAAACTACATTATATGGTTGAATGATCGAAATCGAATATGCCCCTTTTTATTAAGTCTGGTAATCTAAGAATTAGGGAACAGACACCCTAATTGACGCGAATCCTAAAGATAGATCTATCGGGCCCAACAAGCCCCATCCAAGGTACCGGATGCTTTAGTACTTCGAAATTTATATCATGTCCGAAGGAGGATCCCGGAATGATGGGGATATTCTTATATGCATATTGTGAATGTCGGTTACCAGGTGTTCAATCCATATAAATGATATTTTTGTCTCTATGCATGAGACTTATGTTTATGAGAAATGGAAATATGAAATCTTGTGGTCTATTAAAATTATGAAATGATTATTTATGTTAAACTAATGAACTCACCAACCTTTTGGTTGACGCTTTAAAGCATATTTATTCTCAGGTACGAAAGAAATCTTCCGCTGTGCATTTGCTCATATTAGAGATATTACTTGGAGTCATTTATGACATATTTCAAAAGATGTTGCATTCGAGTCGTTGAGTTCATCAAGATTATTATTAAGTCAATTATATTTGGATATATTATGAAATGCTTTACATGCCTGTCAACTGTCGATGTAACGAAAGTTTGTCTTTTAAAAATGAATGCAATGTTTGTAAAATTTATCATATAGAGGTCAATTACCTCGCAATGTAATCAACTGTTGTGAATCGTTTGTAATCGATATGGACTTCGTCCGGATGGATTAGGACGGGTCTTCACAATGATGACCTTTAAGACCTTATTTACATACTTTTAAAACTATTAAGACGATTTACTGACTTAGTACTATTTGCCTTAGGTTGAGGACCTTCGGACCGATTACTTGCACACCTTTTCCGAACCGAATTTATGACTACTTTATCATTGTGAGTTATAGCATTCCCTTTTTACTTTAACTTATTTTGGGAACTGAGAATACATGCGGATTTTATGTTTTACATACTAGGCACGAGTACTTAAACTTATATATGTGTGGGTTATACAACGGCATAAACATTCCCTTTAGCTCGGTAACGTTTAATCATTGGTTTTTGAACCGTGAACGCGAATCTTAGATATGGATCCATAGGGTTTGACATCCCCACTCGGGCTAGTAGCGCTAGCATTTAACGGGTGTTTAATACTTCGTAGACATACGCACTTGCCAAGTGTACTTTCAGGGGGTATAAACGTTAAGTTAGTTACCAAGTGCCCACGGTTAACATATACTTTATCATACTGTTTTGAAACGCTCTTTGTAGCACTGAAATCTCGTGGCCTACCTTACATTACTGTTATGCTTAAACTATAGCTCACCAACCTTTGTGTTGACGTTTTTAAGCATGTTTTTCTCAGGTGCTTGAGGTTAGCTTCCGCTGTGTACTAGTCGTGCTGTAGACACCCGCTGCTTAGAGTTGTCATCGCATGAACTACTTTACCTTGCATTCAAACTTTAGTACTTTTGAACTATGACTTGTAACGACCATTGTGGTCACATACACTTATTATTTGCATCTACTTAGTGAAGCGTGCTTTTGGATTGTAAAACATTCGATGTTGGTTTAGACATCACTTTATTAATGAATGCAAACTCTTTTTGAAAACGCATATAGTACTTAACCTTGTAATGATCCTGTTGTTGATGATTCGTACACGATGGTTTTGTACGGGGCATCACATTTGGTATCAGAGCATTGGTTGTAGGGAATTAGGTTGCATTAGTGAGTCTAAGACCGACCCGAGTAGGATTTACTAATATGACTAATCTACAACTTGCTAGTTTACTTGTTTCCGCTGGACTTACTGCATGCTGCTGTTTACTTTTACTGCTATATGCCATATGCTATTACATGATTTCACTACTGTATGAAATTACTTGCTTTCGATTGCATGCTACTTCTGTACGATTCGTTATTATTGCCATGCTACTTATTGTTATACATGATTTAAACTGTTGGCCTAATACGTGCTTGCTTTATGACTTACTGACATGGAAAATTTATTTTTCCTTGTTCAGATGTCGGATGTTCCACCTGCTATCGTTTTGGGCAGTTTAGACTCTTCAGCTACCCCACCTACCACCGTTGCCGATCCACCGATCCCGATACGCACGAGTGACCCCGGCGCTTCATCTTCACAAAACATGAAGAAAAAAAACGTTCATATTCTTCACGAACAATATTATCTTGAATGTTATTTTTGTCGATCGTTTTTTCGCCTAAATAATAACATTCATCACGAAGTGTCTCTTCTAAATGTTCATATTTTCGTGTGATCTTGATACCGGAAAAAAAAATCCAAAAAAAATGAAAAAAAAAAAATTTGCTTCCCCCCGCTTCCTCCCGATTGGTTACTTCCCCATTAATCATGCCCCTATATATATATATATATATATATATATATATATATATATATATATATATATATATATATATATTCGTTCCTTTTATAAAATTAATCTAAAATATAATATATTTGTTCCTTTTTTTAAATTAATCTAAGTTTCAGGCCAAGATCTGAAATAAAGTAAATAGTAGAGGGGTTTACGGGTGATATGATTCGTCTGAAAATTACGGAGTATATCTTAACCAGTCCAAATGTTGACTATGAACAACCTCATCACCAACACTTTATTTTTCAATATCACAAGTATTAAAAAATATCTAAAATACTAGCAACTTGTTCATCTATTGACTATTGTAGAACGATAATCGTCATTTGGATACATTGAAATTATGAGGTGGTTAGATATACATTTCGAAGATTAATTGATTATCACTTGTATTTATTTTTTTATTTTTTTATTTATTTTTTGTAACGAGAAACTTTTTAATGAATAAGCACATTGACTTTACATAGCAGGTAAACCTCGAACATTAGAAATTCAGGTCAGGTATGTTTATAAAATGCATATATTAGAGTGTTGGGAAAAGATTGTGAGAATCAAATGAATTCACGAATCGAGTCAAAATGAAATTTTTATTGCGGTGAATAGTGATGTATTTAATAACTACGTAATAGTTTATTGTGGAAAAGTAAGTATTTGTTTCTCTATTGTCATATTTATTTGTGGTATGTGAAGTATTTCAAAGTTATTCATGTGATGGAAAATCAAAATGAGAGGTGATATTTCCAAATTAAATTTTGATAGATCCACACATATTTCATGTTATCTTCCAAAAATACCCTTCACTGTATTCTATCCAAAAATTTATATAATACATAATTTAAGGGTATTTTAATACATTTATGTGGATTTATCAAAAAGTGATTTGGAAATATCACTCCCAAAATAATAACATTAACACTCTCTTGCCTAGTTTTTTAAAAGAAACAGGTGAAAAAGAAAAAAACGCAAAATAAAAAAATGATAATCTAAGTATGTGCACTGGTAATCTAGTGATACACCTAACATCTTGTGTGTTGGATAAGAGTGAGAGGTCTCAAATTCGAGCCCCCTGTCTTAAAACATTTCAGAGTATTTACTCGATATATTGAGTGACTCCAGGAAGGTTTTACCGAGATGTATTCAGGATTTCGGTCTGATCCGCCTACCCCTCATGATGGTTTAAGGACCGGGTCCGTGTAATGAGATTCGAGTTTTCGCCCGAAAGCACGTGTGTGCGCGTGAAAAACGATCGGGTGAGTGAGTTATTCCACTGTCAGTAATTTCAAATACTTGTCTTTCGGGAAAAAGGGCAAATTGCCCAGAAAGGAAACGTAAAAGACCAAATTTCCCAATAAAGGGAATGTCACTTTTACCGTTGCCCATAAAGGTGTCTGATTTCATTTTGGTGCGTAAAAAGGATTCGATTGTATAAAAAGTTGCAATCGAGGTAACATGTAGCCACATGTGCATCTACGTATATGCCACCTCATCAAATCTGATGAGGTGGGTGCCATGTCATCGCCTTCTCCAAAATTCCAGTCAATTTTTTCGGCGAAGTTTTGTGCCCAAGATTTCGATATCCTGATTTATTCTTTAGTTTTTATCAATCAACAACACTTGAACATAAGATGAAGGCCACGAACTGAATGATATGATTTTGAATGCTTACGTTTGTGATGACCCGGAAATTTCTGACCAAATTTAAACTTAATCTTTAACGTTTCCGACACGATAAGCAAAGTCTGTAAAACTGAATCTCAATATATATATATTTTTTTGAACTATTCAATTACCCATCGACTGTTCTCGATGATTCGCGAACAATTATATGTATATAGATACATATATATACTATAACTTGAAAACGTAACAATGTATTAATTGTATGATACTGTGCATTAAACTTATTGATTTAAATATCTATTTGAATATATATGATAAGTTGGAATATTAATAGTATGAATAACTTGCGACGTGTATATAAAACGTGTTTATGAATATTGAGAATAGATATTAACTTGGTTATAAAACGTTTAATAAATACTATTATATTAATAAATAACGAGGCAATGATTTATAGAAGTAAATGACCAAAACACTCAAATGTATAAGTTATATCTCGAGTGGTATAGTTTATGGATAATTTAAGACTATATTTTGACAAAGGTACGATTCGCGAAACGAAAAGTATTAGTTTTCTAAGCGTACGAAAATGCGTTCGAGAAACCAGAAGCGGGACATAAGTCGAACGTAAACGTACAAGACATCGGAACCAAAATTACAAGATAACTGGGCACGAGAATATAATATAATATAATATATAATTAATTAATTTAAATTATATATATTATATATATTATATTTAATTATGTCGACGAGCTAGATTACAAAACATTTGTGTGCTGGACAGTTGGCCCATGCGATCGCATGGAAAAATGCCTATACAGCCATGCGATCGCATGGCAGGGGATTTCAGGACAAGTCTATAAAAGCTCGATTAATCTTGTCACAAAGCACACACTCTTCTTCTATATTAATTCCTCCGTAAATGTATATATACAAATATATATTATTATTATTATTATTATTATTATTATTATTATTATTATTATTATTATTATTATTATTATTATTATTATTATTATTATTATTATTATTATTATTAAGATTAATTAATATTATTATTAATCTTTTGGTTAGGAGTATTATTATTAGTAGTATTATACATAAAATACTACGACGAGGTCATGAGTGGGTCACTTTCGAAATGGGTTTTCGAGCGGGATAGAGCTAAGAAAACTATGGGTTATAGCTATGGAGGTTATGGGTAATGTTCATGGGTATTATTCGCAAGTCAAACCTAGTGTTTATCATCTCTGTTGCGTCTACGTACTTCCTGCAATATTGAATCACAATATTGATACGTGAGCATTCATATCTTATCTTTTATATATTATTAGTGCATCCATGTCTAGTGCTCGAGTATATATATATGTATGCATGTTTGTATGCTAAATCTTGACGTTAGATAGTTTATGATGAATCACGAAATTAATACATATGCTACTGATAAAAAGTATATGATATGCATGTTTTTGGAAAGCTGGCGAAAAATCAATAACTTTTCATTTAGAAATCGCGTAATTTCGATAAACGAATTAAAAGATATTGTAATGACCCGAAAAATTTCGACTTATTTAAACCAATTCTCTATACGATTTATTATTTTGACATGTTAAACAAAGTCTGTTAGATTGAGTCTCAAAATTTTAGAACTGTTTCATATATTCAATTACCTTTGACTACTCTCGACGATTCATGAACAATTATATGTATGTATGTATATATATATATATATATATATATATATATATATATATATATATATATATATATATATATATATATATATATATATATATATATATATATATATATATATATATATATATATATATATATATATATATATATATATATATATATATATATTATAAGATGCACAAGTAAAAACGACTTTCCTACAGTAAAAACTACAGTGCTACAGTAAAACACTATTTGCTACAGTGAAACCGACTTGCTACAGTAAACACTATTTGCTACAGTGAAAACGACTTGCTACAGTGCTACAGTGAAAATGACAGTGCTACAGTGAAAACGACAGTGCTACAGTAAAAACACTATTTGCTACAGTAAACATTATTGCTACAGTAAATACTATTGCTACAGTAAACACTATTTGATGTCGACTAACTAGAAAACAAAGCAGAAATGAGCTGTCCAGCCTAGCCATGCGATCGCATGGCAAAAGCACTGAAAACCTATGCGATCGCATGGGGACCAAATTCAGGAAATGTCTATAAAAGCCAACGAATTCAGTCGATGAAACGTACCTCTTTTTCATTTCTTTCTTTGATCAATATTGATATATTTATATTTTTAATTATAATTATAATTTTAATTTAAGTTTAATAATAATAAAGTATATACTAGGGTATTTTTAATTCGGGTTTCAAACCGTTTTAAAATAAGGAAATATTGGGTATTGTTCGGGGTATCGTTCTTGAATCCAAGGCCAACCATACAGTCGTCTACCATCATTACGTCTACTCAATTTGCCTACAATATTGAACCTCAATATTGAACAGTGAGTTTATAGTCTCCCTTTTTAAATACTTTAAATATTTGTGGGCTGAGAATACATGCAATTTATTTTAAACGCAATAAGACACAAGTACATACTAAATTCTACACTGAGTTAAACCGAAAATCCCTTAACTTTGGTAACTAGTAGCTACCAGTACATAGGATATGGACTGGTGGGCGCGAATAATTGTATATGGATCCATAGGGCTTGACATCCCCGTCCGAGCTAAAGCGCTAGCCTTTTAACGGACGTATGTTATTTGAGTTTATGATACATTGGTTTGCGTGTATTAAAACGAATAGGGTAATTATCATTATAGCGTTAAGTTTAGTTACCAGGGTGCTCTGTTAAGTAGAATCTATTGATAAACTTTTGATAAAATCTTGTAGTCTATCTTTATATATATTTATGACTCGAGCAATTAAACCTATAACTCACCAACATTCGTGTTGACCTTTTTATCATGTTTTATTCTCAGCTCCTTAGACTGCTTCCACTGTGATGTGCTTGTTGCGTGCATGGAGTCTCTCATGCTTTGTATAAAGTTTATTGCATTCGAAATAAAACTGCGTTGTGTAATAAATAATTTGACTGTGATGTCAAACTGTATGATAAAAACTTATGTATTTTGGGGATTTGCTTATACCTAAGCACTCACTCACATGTTTATAACTTTCTATGTTTAGAAAGTCACTTAGTTTAATGAATGCAATATTTTATCAAAACGTATCATATAGAGGTCAAAACTGTAGTGACCCGAACTTTTCCATGTTTATATATATATTAAATGAAATTGTTATTTACATGATTAAGTGTTTCCAACATATTAAGCAATCAAACTTGTTAAGACTTGATTAATTGAAATAGGTTTCATATAGACAATTGACCACCCAAGTTGACCGGTGATTCACGAACGTTAAAACTTGTAAAAACTATATGATGATGATATATATATATATGATTATATATATAGTTAACATGATATTATGATAAGTAAACATATCATTAAGTATATTAATAATGAACTACATATGTAAAAACAAGACTACTAACTTAATGATTTTGAAACGAGACATATATGTAACGATTATCGTTGTAACGACATTTAATGTATATATATCATATTAAGAGATATTCGTACATCATAATATCTTGATAATATAATAATTTAAAATCTCATTTGATATTATAAACATTGGGTTAACAACATTTAACAAGATCGTTAACCTAAAGGTTTCAAAACAACACTTACATGTAACGACTAACGATGACTTAACGACTCAGTTAAAATGTATATACATGTAGTGTTTTAATATGTATTCATACACTTTTGAAAGACTTCAAGACACTTATCAAAATACTTCTACTTAACAAAAATGCTTACAATTACATCCTCGTTCAGTTTCATCAACAATTCTACTCGTATGCACCCGTATTCGTACTCGTACAATACACAGCTTTTAGATGTATGTACTATTGGTATATACACTCCAATGATCAGCTCTTAGCAGCCCATGTGAGTCACCTAACACATGTGGGAACCATCATTTGGCAACTAGCATGAAATATCTCATAAAATTACAAAAATATGAGTAATCATTCATGACTTATTTACATGAAAACAAAATTACATATCCTTTATATCTAATCCATACACCAACGACCAAAAACACCTACAAACACTTTCATTCTTCAATTTTCTTCATCTAATTGATCTCTCTCAAGTTCTATCTTCAAGTTCTAAGTGTTCTTCATAAATTCTACAAGTTCTAGTTTCATAAAATCAAGAATACTTCCAAGTTTGCTAGCTTACTTCCAATCTTGTAGAGTGATCATCCAACCTCAAGAAATCTTTCTTATTTACAGTAAGATATCTTTCTAATACAAGGTAATACTCATATTCAAACTTTGATTCAATTTCTATAACTATAACAATCTTATTTCGAGTGAAAATCTTACTTGAACTGTTTTCGTGTCATGATTCTGCTTCAAGAACTTTCAAACCATCCAAGGATCCTTTGAAGCTAGATCTATTTTTCTCATTTCCAGTAGCTTTATCCAGAAAACTTGAGGTAGTAATGATGTTCATAACATCATTCGATTCATACATATAAAGCTATCTTATTCGAAGGTTTAAACTTGTAATCACTAGAACATAGTTTAGTTAATTCTAAACTTGTTCGCAAACAAAAGTTAATCCTTCTAAATTGACTTTTAAAATCAACTAAACACATGTTCTATATCTATATGATATGCTAACTTAATGATTTAAAACCTGGAAACACGAAAAACACCGTAAAACCAGATTTACGCCGTCGTAGTAACACTGCGGGCTGTTTTGGGTTAGTTAATTAAAAACTATAATAAACTTTGATTTAAAAGTTTTTCTTCTGGGAAAATGATTTTTCTTATGAACATGAAACTATATCTAAAAATCATGGTTAAACTCAAAGTGGAAGTATGTTTTCTAAAATGGTCATCTAGACGTCGTTCTTTCGACTGAAATGACTACCTTTACAAAAAAGACTTGTAACTTATATTTCTGACTATAAACCTATACGTTTTCTGTTTATATTCATAAAATAGAGTTCAATATGAAACCATAGCAATTTGATTCACTCAAAACGGATTTAAAATGAAGAAGTTATGGGTAAAACAAGATTGGATAATTTTTCTTGTTGTAGCAACGTGAAAATTGGTAACAAATCTATATTAATCATATCCTAGCTAACTTATATTGTATTATACATGTATTATAATATATTATGTAATCTTGGGATACCATAGACACGTATACAAATGTTTTGACATATCATATCGACCCATGTGTATATATTATTTGGAACAACCATAGACACTCTATATGCAGTAATGTGGGAGTTAGCTATACAGGGTTGAGGTTGATTCCAAAAATATATATACTTTAAGTTGTGATCTAGCCTGAGACGTGTATACACTGGGTCGTGGATTGATTCAAGATAATATATATCAATTTTTTTCTGTACATCTAACGTTGGACAACTAGTTGTAGGTTACTAACGAGGACAGCTGACTTAATAAACTTAAAACATCAAAATGTATTAAAAGTGTTGTAAATATATTTTGAATATACTTTGATATATATGTACATATTTGTTATAGGTTCGTGAATCGACCAGTGACCAAGTCTTACTTCCCGACGAAGTAAAAATCTGTGAAAGTGAGTTATAGTCCCACTTTTAAAATCTAATATTTTTGGGATGAGAATACATGCAGGTTTTATAAATGATTTACGAAATAGACACAAGTACGTGAAACTACATTCTATGGTTGAATTATCGAAATCGAATATGCCCCTTTTTATTAAGTCTGGTAATCTAAGAATTAGGGAACAGACACCCTAATTGATGCGAATCCTAAAGATAGATCTATTGGGCCTAACAAACCCCATCCAAAGTACCGGATGCTTTAGTACTTCGAAATTTATATCATATTCGAAGGGTGTTCCGGAATGATGGGGATATTCTTATATATGCATCTTGTTAATGTCGGTTACCAGGTGTTCACCATATGAATGATTTTTATCTCTATGTATGGGATGTATATTGAAATATGAAATCTTGTGGTCTATTGTTACGATTTGATATATAGGTTAAACCTATAACTCACCAACATTTTTGTTGACGTTTAAAGCATGTTTATTCTCAGGTGAATATTAAGAGCTTCCGCTGTTGCATACTAAAATAAGGACAAGATTTGGAGTCCATGTTTGTATGATATTATGTAAAAACTGCATTCAAGAAACATATGTCGATGTAATATATTTCTATTGTAAACCATTATGTAATGGTCGTGTGTAAACAGTATATTTTAGATTATCATTATTTGATAATCTACGTAATGCTTTTGAAACCTTTATTGATAAAATAAAGGTTATGGTTGTTTTAAAAATGAATGCAGTCTTTGAAAAACGTCTCATATAGAGGTCAAAACCTCGCAACGAAATCAATTAATATGGAACGTTTATAATCAATATGAACGGAACATTTCAAAAACCTCACTGTGGAATCAATGATTAACGTGCCGCGTCAATAGCAATTTTCACGGGTCGTTACAGATATGGTCAACTGAATTATGATTGACGTTAATTGAATTGTTTTTGAATCTGCAATTGATATTTAAACAACTTGTTTATAAGATTGATAAATTGGATTTTCAAATATTACTAATCGAGTAAATGAATTCTTACATAAGGCACGTCTCGTTTTGTTGAACAATTGTCAAAATTGATTGTTTTATCATATTTTAAAGTCTTATAAAAACTATAGTTTAATTTTATAAGTATTGGGAAACTATGTGAAATGTTAAAATGTTTCGATTGTAATGATCATTCAACTATAGCATTGAGTCAGATTAACTTTTTGAAACGACTTTTGATAACTTTTGTATGTCGATCTCGAGCATTAGGATTATGATACACTATGACCTGACCTAGCTTGATAGACATTTATTGACCAACATATGTTCTCTAGGTTGAGATCTACGGTTATTTGGTATTCCGAGTTTCGGTCACATTTCGATGAACGACTTTATGTGCTGCTAAGGTGAGTTTCATTTGCTCCCTTTTTAATTGCTTTTGCAATCTATATTTTTGGGCTGAGAATACATGCACTTTATTTTAAATGCAATGGATACAAGTACATACTAAATTCTACACTGAGTTTGAACCGAATATCCCTTAGATTTGGTAACTAGTAACTGCCGGTTATAAGAACTGGTGGGCGCGAATAGTTGTATATGGATCCATAGGGCTTGACATCCCCGTCTGTTCTAGGTATAGAAACCCTAGCCTGAACTATAAAACAGACGTATGCTATTTGAGTTTAATACACGTTGGTTTGCGTGTATTGTACATGTTGGTTGCATGTATGTTAAAACAGGGGTACTTATTATATATACGTTAAAGTTTAGTTACTAGGGTGCTCAATCTTGTAGAATATTTTGATAAATGTTTCTGGATGAAACAACTGAAATCTTGTGATCCACCTTTATATACAGATTATGCGAAACATTAAAACTATGAACTCACCACCTTTGTGTTAACACTTTCAAACATGTTTATTCTCAGGTTCCTAGAAGTCTTCCGCTGTTTGCTTATATGTTATACAAGCTATGTGCATGGAGTCATACATGCTTTATTCAAGAAAACGTTGCATTCACAAAACCATCATCATGTATCTATTTTGACTGCATTGTCAACGGAAGTATTATTGTAAACTATTATTTACGGTAATTGTCTATATGCAGAAATCATCAGATGTCGAAAACCTTAGATTTAATTATTCATTTATGGTATACCTTTCTAAAAGAATGTAATGTTTATAAAACGTATCATATAAAGGTCAAATACCTCGCAATGAAATCGATGAATGACGTATTCATCCATATGGATTTGGAGCGATCGTCACAGTTGGTATCAGAGCGTTGGTCCTAGCAAATCAGGTCTTGCATGAGTGTGTCTAACTGATAGTTGTTAGGATGCATGAGTAAGTCTGGACTTCGACTGTGTCTGCATGTCAAAAGTTTTGCTTATCATTTCATGTCGGAAATTACCTGTCTATCATCTTAAGTTTAAACGCGTCTTACTGCATTGATTACATAGATAGTGTATAGACAAAATTCATATCTTGGCATATCTATTACAGTAAACTTTTCCTGACATCTTCCGTAAAATCCTCCGTAACTTATGGAATTCTGGTATTATAAATACATATGTAAACTATGTATTGAGGAGTACCAAATTAGTCCTATAATCTATTTCATTCCAAAAATCTTTTCCTTGATTACACAAAATGGATCCTGTATCTAGTTCAAATTCCTTAGATTCCGACAGCTATTCCGATATGGATTTCCACTCGAGCTCCGAAAGCAGCGTAACCGGAATGGATCAACCAATTAGCCATCATCTATTCTGGATGAATTGGGGATGGGTTCGCAGTTTACTAAATCATTGGAGACAAGAAGAAGGTGATCCCTTTCATCCACCACATTCCCCTCTTGGTGAAGAACCTGAAGCACTTACCGGTGAACCTATTCGTAATACTATTTTCTCTCTCATCTCCAGAGTATCTCGTCACGATTATATACTATCCCATATTCTAAATCTTATTTATCCGGTCATCCGAACCACCGATCATCCCAGTATAATAGAAGAAGTCAACGAGCTTCGCGCTCGAGTAGTGGCTTTGGAGAATATGGTAAAAAGGTTACAAACACCAGCAGCAGCACCAGCAGCATAACCAGTACCACCAACAACATCCCCATCACACGCCTCAACATCATAATCTGTACCTCGGATATCAACATCATAAGCACCATAGTTACCAAGGAGTACCAACAGCAACAAACGATGAACTATGGATTCATAACTTCATCGGAGAAACATTCTAAGGCGATTATGTAATTTATAACGTTTAGAGATTATCTATTCTAGCCTTAACCATAAATCAGATAGAGTAAAAACCCTGATCGGAATAGTGTATGATTTACAAGCTAGACTTGTTATATCACAACATCAATAGTACCGTCAGCATCGTCAGCACCAGCAACATCTACTACATCACAAGCTCCGTCAGTTCAAGAATCACCGTGAACATCATTACGAATCAACAACGATTATATTGTATTAACGAATTATGAATCATTAACTCAATTCCTTTGAAGAATTTATATGTATATCTTATATATATAAATTTTGAAACCATCATAAATCTTTTCGTACTAAGCTACTGTGTATGAATTGAAAAAGGGTAGATATTACTCGGTTAATTCATATTACTAATATGCTATAATGTACATCTTTCGTT
The DNA here is from genome assembly GCF_046630445.1 of Rutidosis leptorrhynchoides. Classification (NCBI taxonomy): domain Eukaryota; kingdom Viridiplantae; phylum Streptophyta; class Magnoliopsida; order Asterales; family Asteraceae; genus Rutidosis; species Rutidosis leptorrhynchoides. The sequence goes on along the minus strand of NC_092342.1, from coordinate 349,526,653 downwards.
AACGACTTAACCATCGTTAACTACAATCTCCGTTTCAACTCAATGAATTCCATTTCCTAATAAACCAAGTGTATTATTCAATTACATAATTGATTTTTACATTTTCATTTTCGATGTACTCGAAACTTTCCAGAAAACATCATCTGTGCCTTGTAAGGTTCACAAAAATTCCACGAGCACCAACATCCTTCACCGAGGAATATCAATAAGAATAAATAATGAAGTTTTGATTTCATTAGTGAAATACTCCGTGAAGATTATGTAATCTCCAATATTTTAGAGATTATTTATTTCTAATTCAAGCCAAAAATCAAATGAGCTTAATATGATATTAACTCATCAAAATCTGTATTACATCTGAAGAAAAATATACATACATATATTTTCATAAAGACTGTAATAAAAAATTCTTTTGTACAAAATATTACTTGTGAAATCTTTAACGGGTAGGTAATACCCGGGGAAATATTTAAGTTCGCAATTGATATGTTACACTGTACATTCTTCAATTTTGATTCAAAAATCATTAACTATACTCACTATCTTCACAATGATACACAATCATTTCATACAAATTCAATTACATATTCTGATATTGACGGATCAGAATCCAAGTCATAACTCTGAACCGGTAACATCATTCTTAGATCTCTACATCTTTCAAAGCTATACTTTGACTTCAAAACCGTGAAAGATCCTTTAGCATTGTTATTACCGAAAATAATCTTGCAATCCCTTTTCAAAGTATCCAGTTTTATCACACTTCCAACCAGTCAACTTCGATTTTTCAAATTAGCCTTATTGTAACCTTGACATATACGTTCTTGTTACCGGGGAACCTTTCATGTTCCACCACATTAGCAGTAAATTTACCAACAACTTTATTGATCCTTGACCTTCCGAAAAATCCTTATACTCATTAAAACCCTATCATATACTCATCCGCGTCTTATAACGAGAATTACCGTACCAATTATCGGGAATCAGCAATCAGTATTTTGAATCTCGTAGCGTTTCTACATCAACAATTATATATATACAATGTCCATCTCCTAGACTTACTTACTTCGAATGTGAAGTTTCTGAAAAACACCCCAAACTGCGAAACTAGTTCTCCAAATTTTGGAAAAATGTTGATGAAGCAGCAAAAATTGTAAACGACCTTAACAGTCAAAAGTTTGATGATAAAGAATAGTATTGTGTAAAGCTGAGAAAAAGAGAAGGTTTGAAACTGGAAAACGGATTGAGCAGACCATGAAGGAGGCTGTGGACAAATCACAAAGACTAAACCTGCCTTCAAAGAATACAAATAATTCAGTATCTGCTGAAGTCATTAACGAATACCTTGCTCCTGACTCAAAATCTGTTACGAACAAATCTTCTTCATCATCCTTCGATATTATAAATTCTAAGATATTATCATATCTTTCATTATAAATATCTTCGATATTTCTGAAGATATCTTCATAACTATTATCATCCGAAATTATTTATCTCTTCGCGCTATCTGTGTTACATCATAAAAGAAACTATTTTAGTTTCTAAATTCTGAAAATTTCGAAAAATGGATGTTTTTGAAGTAGTGTTGGGAATTGAAGCATGAGTTAGTATAATATAATGACACTTGATCAATGTGATTATATTACAGTAAGTCATGCTGAGTTTCTAATAGAACGTGATAAAGGTTCACAGATCATACCCTCATCATGAACCATATTACATAACTCTTTTATTCTATATAATCTCTAAATATATCAAGAAAATATTTTTCTTGATGATTCGGTCTTTTTCGGATATTCTGGTAATTTGACAAATCAAGATCGTGCCATTACAAATTCTTTCTTAGAACATTGACTATGTTCATTCCGAAATGCATAGCTACGAATTCTGGACCATTATCCGCTTGACTTAAGGTCGGGAAGAGAAAACAAAAGCATGAAGCTTCGAAATATAATGGAGAATAAAAAGCCCGATAAAAACCCCGAAATTACAAACCGTGTATATCAATGCGTGTAGCAATATAAAGACACGGGAGAATGAAAAACACTATAACCTCAAGGTAATAGTAGAAGAAAATACCCTCCTCTGGTGGCAGATGAAAAAGAAGAATGAAGGATACGATAGCCAAGAAAATATCAAGAATCAGAACTGGATTAAGCATTTTCACAATCTATTAAGAAGTATGAAATAAGGAAGAAGATTATAAGAGTGGTGAAAATAAATGAAACGGAAGGGGTTAATTTATAGTGAAATAACAGACAGAGCAATCGAGGCAGGTAACCGCATTTAATTAAAGAAAATCTTAATTTCCTTAAAATCCGAAGAATCAAATCTTATTTGGATTATGAAGATTTTTCTATTCCTTAAATTCCGGAAATCAATCGTGACTACGCCAAAAGTTAAGACGAATCTCTATTCCTTTATTTCACTCTATTACGATAACTTCTCTCATACTCTTCGAGTAATTGGATAGTTTTATTCATATTATTCAACGGTGATAAAACTCTATTTATCAAGTCATATTCGTCATAAAAATATTTTTATTGTTAGCCATGACGACCTCACTCAAATTTCGGGACGAAATTTATTTAACGGGTAGATACTGTGATGACCCGGAAATTTCTGACCAAATTTAAACTTAATCTTTAACGTTTCCGACACGATAAGCAAAGTCTGTAAAACTGAATCTCAATATATATTTTTTTAACTATTCAATTACCCATCGACTGTTCTCGACGATTCGCGAACAATTATATGTATATAGATACATATATATACTATAACTTGAAAACGTAACAATGTATTAATTGTATGATACTGTGCATTAAACTTATTAGTTTAAATATCTATTTGAATATATATGATAATTTGGAATATTAATAGTATGAATAACTTGCGATGTGTATATAAAACGTGTTTATGAATATTGAGAATAGATATTAACTTGGTTATAAAATGTTTGATAAATACTATTATATTAATAAATAACGAGGCAATGATTTATAGAAGTAAATGACCAAAACACTCAAATGTATAAGTTATATCTCGAGTGGTATAGTTTATGGATAATTTAAGACTATATTTTGACAAAGGTACGATTCGCGAAACGAAAAGTATTAGTTTTCTAAGCGTACGAAAATGCGTTCGAGAAACCAGAAGTGGGACATAAGTCGAACTTAAATGTACAAGACATCGGAACCAAAATTACAAGATAACTGGGCACGAGAATATAATATAATATAATACATAATTAATTAATTTAAATTATATATATTATATATATTATATTTAATTATGTCGACGAGCTAGATTACAAAACATTTGTGTGCTGGACAGTTGGCCCATGCGATCGCATGGGAAAATGCCTATACAGCCATGCTATCGCATGGCAGGGGATTTCAGGACAAGTCTATAAAAGCTCGATTAATCTGGTCACAAAGCACACACTCTTCTTCTATATTAATTCCTCCGTAAATGTATATATATAAATATATATATATTATTATTATTATTATTAAGATTAATATTATTATTAATCTTTTGGTTAGGAGTATTATTATTAGTAGTATTATACATAAAATACTACGACGAGGTCATGAGCGGGTCACTTTCGAAATGGGTTTTCGAGCGGGATAGAGCTAAGGAAACTATGGATTATAGCTATGGAGGTTATGGGTAATGTTCATGGGTACTATTCGCAAGTCAAACCTAGTGTTTATCATCTCTGTTGCGTCTACGTACTTCCTGCAATATTGAATCACAATATTGATATGTGAGCATTCATATCTTATCTTTTATACATTATTAGTGTATCCATGTCTAGTGCTCGAGTATATATATATTTATGCATGCTTGTATGCTAAATTTTGTCGTTAGATAGTTTATGATGAATCACGAAATTAATACATATGCTACTGATAAAAAGTATATGATATGCATGTTTTTGGAAAGCTGGCGAAAAATCAATAACTTTTCATTTAGAAATCGCGTAATTTCGATAAACGAATTAAAAGATATGGTCAACTGAATTATGATTGACGTTAATTGAATTGCTTTTGAATCTGCAATTGATATTTAAATAACTTGTTTATAAGATTGATAAATTGGATTTTCAAATATTACTAATCGAGTAAATGAATTCTTACATAAGGCACGTCTCATTTTGTTGAACAATTGTCAAAATTGATTGTTTTATCATATTTTAAAGTCTTATAAAAACTATAGTTTAATTTTACAAGTATTGGGAAACTATGTGAAATGTTAAAATGTTTTGATTGTCATGATCATTCAACTATAGTATTGAGTCAGATTAACTTTTTGAAACGACTTTTGATAACTTTTGTATGTCGATCTCGAGCATTAGGATTGTGATACACTATGACCTGACCTAGCTTGATAGATATTTATTGACCAACATATGTTCTCTAGGTTGAGATCTATGGTTATTTGGTATTCCGAGTTTCGGTCACATTTCGGTGAACGACTTTATGTGCTGCTAAGGTGAGTTTCATTTGCTCCCTTTTTAATTGCTTTTGCAATCTATATTTTTGGGCTGAGAATAGATGCACTTTATTTTAAACGCAATGGATACAAGTACATACTAAATTCTACACCGAGTTTGAACCGAAAATACCTTAGCTTTGGTAACTAGTAACTGCCGGTTATAAGAACTGGTGGGCGCGAATAGTTGTATATGGATCCATAGGGCTTGACATCCCCGTCTGTTTCAGGTATAGAAACCCTAACCTGAACTATAAAACAGACGTATGCTATTTGAGTTTAATACACGTTGGTTTGCGTGTATTGTACATGTTGGTTGCATGTATGTTAAAACAGGGGTACTTATTATATATACGTTAAAGTTTAGTTACCAGGGTGCTCAATCTTGTAGAATATTTTGATAAACGTTTCTGGATGAAACAACTGAAATCTTGTGATCCACCTTTATATACAGATTATGCGAAACATTAAAACTATGAACTCACCAACCTTTGTGTTGACACTTTCAAGCATGTTTATTCTCAGGTTCCTAGAAGTCTTCCGCTGTTTGCTTATATGTTATACAAGCTATGTGTATAGAGTCATACATGCTTTATTCAAGAAAACATTGCATTCACAAAACCATAATCATGTATCTATTTTGACTGCATTGTCAACGGAAGTATTATTGTAAACTATTATTTACGGTAATTGTCTATATGCAGAAATCATCAGATGTCGAAAACCTTGGATTTAATTATTCATTTATGGTATACCTTTTTAAAAGAATGTAATGTTTATAAAACGTATCACATAGAGGTCAAATACCTGGCAATGAAATCGATGAATGACGTATTCGTTCATATGGATTTGGAGTGATCGTCACAACGTTCCTGAACTTGAACACCAGACCCAATTTCTTCCTCTCTTTTGCCGCTAACTTCCACGATTATATCTTTTTCCATCTTCAGTGTTTGATGTTTCGCGAGGTGTATATAAAATACTATTAAATTTTACAAGGAAATACTATTAAATACGATACAATTTTACACAAGATATTTATTTATTTATAGAATGGATATACTTAAACCTTGCTACAACACTTATAGGCAGTGTACCTAATCGTACAGTAGTGTAGTTTTTAGTAAGTCCGGTTCGTTCCACAGGGAAAATCTTTAAACAAAGCTTAACGCTATATTAGTTTACTTTTATAAAAATACAAATATATATATAAGTAATATTATTATTATTATAAAGGGGGGTTTTTACCGTTTAATGACCGGTTTGTCGATTTTAAAACTTTAGTCGCAGTTAAAACCAAATGTAAAATATTAAAAATAAATACAAGACTTAAATTAAAGCGTAAAGTAAATAACGATAATGAAATTGCGAATAATAAAAGTGCGATAAAATAAACTTGCGATAATTAAAAAGAACGATAATTAAAAGTGCAATTAAATACAATAACAATAAAAATGCGATAATTAGAAGTGCAATTAAATAGAAAATAAAGGAAATTAAATATGAAATAAAAGAATTATGCTTATTTAAACTTCCGTAATCATGATGTTTGACGTGTTGATTTTTAGTTTTATGCACATGGGTTAATTGTCCTTTGTCCTGGATTATTTAATATGTCCATCTGGTTTTTGTCCATAACAGTCCATCAGTCATAAATATAAAGTGCGAGTGTCCTCGTCAAATTATCCTTATACCCGAAGTTAAATATTCCAACTAATTGGGGACTTAAACTGTAACAAGATTTTAATACTTTGTTTAATAATTACACCAGGATGTCGACTGAGTGTAACTCAAGGTTTTAATATTTTGTTATCAATTATACCAAGTGTCCTTGTACATAATTTCACCCCTGTTTTAATTATTCTAGTGGCTATTAATCCATTCGAGTGTCCGGTTAAATGAACGATTATTCGTACATATAAATACCCCGCCCATCATGTCCGATCGAGTGTATATGGTAATTTATAGGGACGCCCAATTGTAAATCTTTATATTAACATTAACAAACTATCATTTAGTTAAACAAATATAAAGCCCATTAATAGCCCATAGTCTAATTTCCACAAGTGTCGATCTTTTGTCCAAACCCCAATTATGGTACAAAGCCCAATTACCCAATTTTAGTAATTAGCCCAACATCATGATTACTTCGGATTAAATAAGCATAATAATAACTTAGCTACGAGACATTAAATTAAAAAGGTTGAACATAACTTACAATGATTAAAAATAGCGTAGCGTTACACGGACAGAATTTCGACTTACACCCTTACAATAATCGCTAACATACCCATATTATTAGGATTAAAATTAAAATTATAATTAAAATTAAAATATAAATATAAATATTTACGTATAGATATAGAGAGGATGGATATATGTTGTGTTTTTGCGATCAGAATTCGTTTGCTTTTATAGGGAGTTTCAGAATTTGGGGCTCCGCGACTCGCGGCCCTTTTTGCCTTCAAACTCCGCGAGTCGCGGAGTTTGTAAATACAGCTCACTCCTTTTGGAGTCTTTCTTGCCGACGGATTTTTATAATTTATATAATATATAAATAATTATAAGAATTATTTAAATATTATATTATATTTATGTGCATAGTTGACTTGTAATTTTTAGTCCGTTGCGTCGAGCGTTGAGAGTTGACTCTGGTCCCGGTTCCGGATTTTCGAACGTCCTTGCGTACAATTTAATATCTTGTACTTTGCGTTTTGAATCTTGTACTCTTGTAATTTCGAGACGTTTCTTATCAATAATTGGAACCTCTTTGATTGTCTTTTGTACTTTTGAGCTTTTTGGTCGTTTGCGTCTTCAATTCGTCGAATCTGTCTTTTGTCTTCACCTTTTATTATTTAAACGAATATCACTTGTAAATAGAACAATTGCAACTAAAAGCTTTTCTTTCTTGAGGAATAATGCTATGAAATATATGTTCGTTTTTAGCATTATCAAATATTCCCACACTTAAGCGTTGCTTGTCCTCAAGCAATATCGTCTTGAAATACTAGAATCACTTCTTTATTCTTCACACTTTGTGCATCAGTGATTTCTATACGGCGGTATAAACAATGGTAGTAACGATATGGTTTACAGTCCCACATGACTATAAAAATTTAGATCCATTAAGGAAATTGGATCTTTATGAAAACATTTGATCTTTTGAAAATTAAATCTAGTTTTTACCCTAGATAAGTTTTCCGGAATAACCCTTCACCGGTGTTTGCAAATTCTTTTTGTGGGTTTGGTGGGTTTCAGATTTGAAAATTTTAGCTCAAAACTTATGGTTTTGTGTCACCCACTTGCTAACCTTGTATTTGGAAAGCAACACGTCCAGTTTACTTGCCCGTATATTACCTTTCTGTAAACTACCGTCCGGTTGTAAAGGAAAGCGTTGAACAAGCAACTGTTAAGGCAATGTCCCCTGACATGCTTTTAATTATGGTCTATAACGTGTCGGACGCAATTACTATCCTTGGTAGGAGCAATAGTAAAGCTCACCCTTATGATTTTTCAGTCTGGCACAAGGCCCTGTCTTTGACCACTATGCAACCACCGTTCTTACGGTTGACACCCGATTTAGTTCAGGTGACCTAATGAATTCCAGGTGAATTCCTAGGATTTTACGTTCAATGGTAATGAACGCATTGAAAATGGGTTTTCAGAAAACAAATCGGTTTGTAATTTTGATCAAAATATTTTCTCGTTCAAGCTCGAGTTTAGATATCATTGAATTCCATGAGTTTGTAATTCTCAATCTTTAAGGTCAATCTCAAGGATTGAGTAATATCAGGCTTAAAAGCTGATTTTTAGTCTTTAAGGAGATTATCCTTTCTGGGGATCTGATTCATTAGTCTTATCCAGCTAATTTGCATGGTGCCTCCCCATTGTACGAAATAAATCCTTCTCATGGTTAGGATAAATCTGACCACTTGGCGACCCTGTTTAATGCTGAGGTCCGTGGATTTCCTGCTGATTTTAGTGATGACTTTTCTAGATTTTTCGTCAACCTACAGCTGGTCTGGACGACAACTTCTTGACCTAAATCAAGAAGCGCGTGTCTTTATCGGAAGACTTTACTTCCTTTTAATGATGGAATTGATTCATCGTGTAGATCCATCTTTCTTACAGTAAATCAGGTAAAACTTTTTAGTTTAGTCCAAAGTAAAAGTATTTTCAGTTATTTGTACAAAAGTATGTGATATATGTTTTGAATAAATGAATTTTAAATGTATATTTGTACAAAAGTATGTGATATATATTTGTACAAAAGTATTTTCCTTTTTATTGTCCTCTATTCCATTTTAAATGAATTTTAACATTTTAGTTTGTTTCTCAATTTATGTCCTCTCCGAGGTTACAATAATTTCGGTGTTAAAACCTAGTTTTATCGTTCATAAATATGTATAAACATGATTTTGAGTTCATTTAATTGAAAATTTTGAAAAATTTTACTAGAATTGGATAGTCAGTATATAAGACTAGGGCTGTTCTTTATTATCAGAGAGCACTAGATTCCAATACAACTACTGCTTTACTAGTATTTTTAATGGTAACCCAGTGTTTAAGATAAAAATTTTAAAATCCGAAAGAATTTAACCCCTTCCCACACTTAAGATCTTGCAATGCCCTCATTTGCAAGAAATCAGTAACAATTTAAATTATTGAGGGTGATTTGTGTGAAAATGATTAAATTTTACCAAAGTTTCCAAATATATTGGCGTTTGTTTGCTGAATGATAAATGGTGCACATCATTTGTTCATTCCGTCTTGTTGTTATTTCACATATATTTTGCATCTTGTCGTCAAAATTAGTTGCTTTTGCTGAACTTAATGCCAGTCTTTGAAAATGCATTGTTTTATCCTGTTGTGTACATAAGATAAACTGCAAACATATATACATATTTTTGAAGTTTGGTATATTACCCCACATTCAAAAATTTATTAAAATCTAAGAATAAAAGTTAGAAAATTATAAAAACTATTACAATATTAACATAAATATTAAACGTATCAACATTACAAATTACAAAATAAATAAAACTAAGTAGACTAGGGATGATACTGATACCAATAGGGGTTCCACGCATAACCATAGGTGCTATAGAATGCTTTGGCTGGGTTATACGTAGGATACGGTGGTTGCATCTCTATAGACCAGGGAGGGAATATGGGTTTTGAAGTAGGAATATAGTTTCTACCTATATGTTGGCAATGAGCTATGATTTGGTTTTGATGAACTTGCCAATCTTCAAATGCTCTCTGTCTAGCATTTTCGTACTCCTGTGAAGCTATAAACCTTTGCATTTCTTGCATTTCATTTCCCCCTCCTACATTACCTTGCTGTTGGTTTCTCTCAACCTGTGGATGTCTACCATGGTATTGTACTGCGGCGTTATTTCGCCTCTTCAAAACTTTCGCACCATGGTATACATTTAAACCTATAGTATCGCGGGGTTCTGGTTCTTCGACTAATAATCCCCCCGACTTATATCCACACCGAGATATTCAGCAATCAAAGTAATAAAAATACCACCTCCTATTATGCTATGCGGTCTCATCCCCCTAACCATAGCTGATAAATAATAACCCACACAATAAGGTATACTTACAGCGATTTGTGGGTCTCGAATACACATATGGTAAAACAAATCCTGTTCATTTACCTTTTCCTTGTTCTTACCTCTTTGTGTAATCGAATTAGCTAAAAACCTATGAATCACTCTTAATTCAGCTCTATCTATATCCAAATAAGAGTAATTTCCCCCTTTGAATCGGTGATGGCTTGTCATTTGACTCCATACACCATGTGTATCAAAATTTTCATCTATCTTTCTTCCATGTAGTATCAACCCTCTACAATCGGCAGATGCTAACTCCTCAGGCGTATATATACGTAAAGCCTGAGACATGTCTAGTAAAGACATGTGGCGCATCGAACCTCCTAACAAAAATCTAATAAAAGATCGATCGGTTAAACTAGCTACCCGATCATTTAATTCTATACTACACAACAATTCTTCACACCATACTTTATATACAGGTCTACGCATGGTGAATAAACGTACCCAGTCATTAAAAGTAGAATTACCATACCTCTGTGCAAGTAATTCCCTAATTGGCCCAGCCAATTCTACAGCTTCTAATGGTCCCCATTCTATGACCCTAGGTACCTCAACAACTTTAGAATGAAGAGTATGCAAACCCCTTTCGTATTTTGGATAATCTATCCAAAGTCTGTCAAATCTCAGGTTCGGGTGCAAATCTTCCAAGTGCATATCAGAAAATGTCATGACTGGATGAGGTATATCTTGCTTGTAGTAGTTATCCACCTCCTGTTGTTCCACATTCTCAGCAGGAGCATTGCGAGCTTGGGATGAAGATTCACCCCTTTCAGTCTGCAAAACACATCAAACACAATTTTTGTGCATCCAAATATGCATTAGTGTCAGCAAAATCATCAATCAAAATAATTACAATGACATGATCAATTTATATCAAACTTAAGCTCATTTTCATATTTTCATCAAATCTACACTTTTTCAAATAAGCATATACGAAAATGTTCGCCAAGTTCATAAGAATTCAACTCAAATAACATGTCAAAATAATCATTACTAGCAATTAAACAAGTTTCAAATGGCATTATCTCTCAAAAATCAAGTTCATGAATTTTTAGACTTGAAAAAGTCCACTTTAATTCTCAAAATCATGTTTAAGCTCAAAGTTTGGATCATTTAACTACCTAAACATGTTACACTACTTAATTTAGCAACAATTCATGACAAAAATCGGCCATAACCTGTTTATATCAAAAAGCCCCAAATTTGCTCAAGAACACAAACCCTAGATTACTCAAAATTTGAAGTTTAAGGCTTCTAATCATGTTAAATAGCATCAATCTAGGTTATACAAGCATAATACATAAGCAATTTAAGCATAATTACACTAAAAAGTATCAAAATCAAATTGGGGAAAAAATTGCTCAAGAACACTAATTTTCGGATTAAATGGTGTTTAGGTGTAGAAATTTACCGTTTTTCTTGAATAATTCCTTGATAGCATCCTTCTCAATATGATTTTAGTAAAAGATTTGATGATTAACGGTTAAAAATTGTGATTTTGGGGGTGTTTTTGCGGGTTTTTGCGCAGTGTTTTCGCAGTGTTTTTCTTGTTTGAGGTGTGCAACTGAGCTGTTCCAGCTCCTTTTATTTTTTTTCTGTAATTCAGTCCCTCCGCGAGTCGCGGTGTTTGGACCTTCAAACTCCGCGAGTCGCAGAGTTTGTTATTTATTTATTTATTTATTTTTTTATATATATCTTATACTAATTAAAACAATTAAGTAATTAATTTTAAAATTTTGTTTCCCTTGTTATTTAGGACGAGGTCGTTTCGGATCGATGTCCTAGTCCGTCCTTCGACAAAATTTTAAAATTTGTCTTTTTGTAGCGATTGTTTTAAAAGCTAAGATTTTTGGGTTTTTTAATGTTTTTGGCATACTTTAATTCAATAAGATTAAAAATAATGATAATAAAAGTTCTCGTCCCTCCCTTGGGTAAAGCAATTTCGGTTTAAAGACCTAGTCTTCAACTTACGACGAATTTTAAAAATCATATTTTTAACTTAATGAGATAAAGTAAATTTTTGTTTTTAAATTCACATAATTTAAATATAAAATTCAAAATTAATATTAAAAATTCACACCAAACTTTAAAATTTGAAATGCATAAAATTAAAAATTCATATTTTTAAAAATTAAAGATTCACACCAAACTTAATTTAAAAATTCATATTATAAATTCACACCAAACTTATATAAATTTTTCAAATATTTACAATTTTAAATATATTGTTTTTACAAAGTTTACAATATTAATTTAAGATTTATATATTAATTTTAAAAACATGGTAAAAATAAAATTAAAAATCTTTTTGGCTTTTTATCCCACTTTAATCAATCAAATATTATCAAAAATATGCGCCCCTCTTTTCGGTAAAGTAATTTCGGTTCCAAGACCTAATTTAACTCATGACGAATTTTTGAAATATTTTGGGTTGATTGATTAAAGATATTTATACCTTAAGAATAAACGTTAAATTTCGCAGTGATGTAATAAATTTTTGAATGATATCAATAATTTCGGTCGCCAAACCTAATTTTATTCAATACCAATTTAATACTTTATAGCGAACAAATTAGCGTTTATTATCAAAAGGTTAAAAATAAAAATAAAATAAAAAAAATAAAAACTGTACAAACATACCTGTGAAATAGATTTCTTAGTTATATGATCTATCCCATTCATAAGATAGTCGGTTTAATTGGTTTTCCATAGCTACATAGGCGTAACCTCGAGCATTCAGTGTCTTTTCTTCTAAACATATGAACGGTCCGTCTCTGCATAAAGTAACAAATTCGGTATTTGAATAGGTTTGATTATTTGAACATTTACCTCCATGTGACCATTTTCCGCATTTGTGACATCTTTCTAGGTGTCGTGCTCTTCTTTTCGCTGCGGATTTTGATTTTCCTTTACCAAATTGTAACTTATTATCTTCGCATCTGGATTCTTTTCTTACTCCGTCCAATCTTTCTCTGATTACTGATACTATTTCACTCGGTAGTGTGTCATTATTATGTTTAGTGATCAAAGCGTGTAGCATTAGACCATGGTTTAGTTCACAGGCAGTCTTCATTTTGTAAAAACCTAAAAAAAATAAAAATTCAGAATGGGGGGAGAAGACTAGTTCTTTAGGGTCTGCTAGGGAAAGACCATTCGGGTTCCATTTTCGAGAACTACACGAAAACAGACAATCTAACTCTAACAGAAATACATATTATCCTTTAAAGACTTGATTCTCCTCACACTTAGTTAGCTGTGGTGTCAAAATTGTGATTAACTTCGTTGTCGACTTCCATCGGACTATCTATGTAGTGTTTAACTCTGTGACCATTAACTTTAAATTCAATCCCATTTGAATTTATCAATTCTACTGTTCCGTATGGGAAAACTCTTTTGACTATGAATGGTCCAGACCATCTTGATTTCAATTTTCCAGGAAATAGCTTGAATCGTGAATTGAAAAGAAGAACTCTGTCTCCTTCTTTAAATTCTTTTGAACTTCTGATTCTTTTATCATGCCATTTCTTCGTTCTTTCTTTATAGATTAACGAATTTTCGTATGCTTCATGTCTTAATTCTTCTAATTCGTTTAGTTGACTTAATCGTAGACGTCCGGCTTCATGTAAATCAAGATTACATGTCTTCAAAGCCCAAAATGCTTTGTGTTCAATTTCTACTGGAAGATGACATGCTTTTCCATAAACAAGTCTAAAAGGTGTGGTTCCAATTGGAGTTTTGTAGGCTGTTCTAAAAGCCCAGAGTGCATCCTCCAATTTAATGGACCATTCCTTCGGATTTGATCCTACGGTTTTCTCTAGAATACGTTTTAAAGCTCGGTTGGTATTTTCAACTTGTCCATTTGTTTGTGAATGATATGCGGTGGAGATTTTATGAGTTACTCCATATCCTTTAAGAACTTTCTCAAGTTGATTATTACAAAAATGAGTACCCTGATCACTTATTAAAGCTTTCGGTGTTCCAAACCTTGCAAAAAGACGTTTTAAAAAGTTGACTACAACTCGTGCATCGTTAGTTGGGAGAGCTTGTGCTTCCGTCCATTTAAATACATAATCAATGGCTACGAGAATATAGAGATTATTATGAGATTTTGGAAATGGACCCATAAAGTCAATACCCCAAATGTCAAATACTTCACATACTTGGATGACATTTTGTGGCATTTCATCACGTTGACTTATTTTTCCGGCCCTTTGACAAGCATCACAGGATTTGCTAAGAAGGTGTGCGTCTTTGTAAATTGTAGGCCAATAGAATCCAGCATCATAAACTTTTCTTGCTGTTAGTTGAGGCCCATAATGCCCTCCTGTTGGTCCTGTGTGACAATGGTTTAATATTTTACTAGCTTCATCTCCAAATACACATCGGCGTATTATTCCATCGGGACAACTTTTAAACAAATGTGGATCTTCCCAAAAATAGTGTTTTATATCACTGAAGAATTTCTTTCGTCTTTGGTACGATAATCCTTTTTCAAGGAATCCACAAACTAAGTAGTTTGCATAGTCTGCAAACCATGGAATTTCTTTATAATCTATCTTCAATAGATATTCATCAGGAAAGTTGTCTTGTATGGCCGATTCATTTAGAACTTTTAATTCGGGATTTTCAAGACGAGAAAGATGATCAGCGGCGAGATTTTCTGCTCCTCTTTTATCTCGGATTTCAATATAAAACTCTTGTAAGAGTAAGATCCAACGGATTAATCTTGGTTTAGCATCTTGTTTCGAAAATAGGTATCTAAGAGCAGAATGGTCGGTATAGACCACCGTTTTTGCTAGAACGAGATATGATCGAAATTTGTCAAAAGCAAAGACAATAGCAAGGAGTTCTTTTTCAGTAGTTGTATAGTTCATTTGTGCTCCTTGTAAAGTCTTACTAGCATAATATATAGGTTGAAATCGTTTTTCAATCCTTTGTCCTAAAACGGCTCCCATTGCAAAATCACTTGCATCGCACATTAGTTCAAATGGTAGATTCCAATTTGGTGTTATCATGATCGGCGCATTAGTGAGTTTCTCTTTAAGAATATTAAAAGATTTGATACACTCATCTGAAAAGATGAATGGAGCATCCTTTTCTAGGAGTTTATTCATAGGAGTGGCAATTTTAGAAAAATCTTTTATGAAACGTCGGTAAAAACCGGCATGCCCTAGAAAACTCCTAACTCCTCTAACATTGGTGGGATGTGGAAGTTTAGCAATTACATCTACTTTAGCTCTATCCACTTCAATTCCTTCTTTTGAAATTTTATGTCCTAGAACGATGCCTTCTTTAACCATGAAATGGCATTTCTCCCAATTAAGTACTAGATTTGATTGTTCGCATCTAATAAGCATTCGTTCAAGATTAACTAGACATGATTCAAATGTATCACCGAAGACTGATAAGTCATCCATGAAAACTTCCATGCATTCTTCTATCATGTCATGAAAAATCGCCATCATACACCTTTGGAAGGTTGCAGGGGCGTTGCAAAGTCCAAATGGCATGCGTTTGTAAGCAAAAGTACCATAAGGGCACGTGAATGTGGTTTTCTCTTGATCTTCGGGTGCTATTGGAATTTGAAAATATCCGGAAAATCCATCTAGAAAACAATAGTAACTATTTCCGGCTAATCTTTCCAACATTTGATCTATGAAAGGTAAGGGAAAGTGATCTTTTCTGGTGGCGTCATTTAATTTTCTATAATCAATACATACACGCCATCCTGTTACAGTCCTAGTAGGAATAAGCTCATTTTTCTCATTTGTAATGACATTCATGCCACCCTTCTTAGGCACGCATTGAACTGGGCTTACCCATGGACTATCAGAGATTGGATATATTAGACCTGCATCTAGCAGTTTAATAATCTCTTTCTTAACTACATCTTTCATATTAGGATTTAGTCTTCGTTGGCGTTGCACATACGTTTTATGACCTTCTTCCATAAGGATTTTATGTGTGCAATACGAAGGACTTATTCCTTTAATATCATGAATCTTCCATGCAATGGCTGGTTTATGAGCTTTCAACACAGAAATGAGTTGTGATTTCTCATTTTCAGTAAGAGAAGACGATATTATTACAGGTAATTCAGATTCACCATGTAAATAAGCGTATTCCAAATGGTTTGGAAGTGGCTTTAACTCTAATTTCAGAGGTTCTTCTATCGATGATTTGTATCGATATCTGTCTTCTTCTTTTAGCATTTGAATTTCTTCTGTTGTTGGTTCATATCCATTAGCTATAAGTGTAGCTAACATTTCAGCTTCATCAATTAGTTCATTACCTTATCCTAAAGAACATTATCCTGTTCCTTGTAATTCTGAAAATTCTTCTAATAATTCTGCATGTGCATCCATAGTTTGAATATAATAACATATATCATCTGCAGATTGTGGTTGTTGCATTGCTCTATCAACTGAAAAGGTAACACTCTCATCCTCTATACTTAGGGTCAATTTCTTACCGAACACGTCTATCATTGCTTTAGCCGTGTTTAAGAATGGTCTTCCTAATATGAGAGGAACTTGAGAATCTTCTTCCATGTCCAGAACAACAAAATCTACTGGAAATACTAAAGTACCAACTTTAACTAGCATGTTCTCCATTATCCCTCTAGGATATTTTATTGATCTATCGGCTAGTTGTATGCTTATTCTGGTTGGTTTCAATTCTTCAAGGTCTAGTTTAGCGTATAGTGAATACGGCATTAGATTTATACTAGCACCTAAGTCTGCCAATGCTTCTATTGAACTAAGACTACCCAGAAAACATGGAATTGTGAAACTTCCTGGATCAGATAGTTTTTCTGGTATCTTATTCAACAGTACTGCTGAACAATTAGCATTCATAGTAACAGCCGAGAGTTCTTCCATTTTCTTTCTATT
Source organism: Rutidosis leptorrhynchoides (assembly GCF_046630445.1). NCBI lineage: Eukaryota > Viridiplantae > Streptophyta > Magnoliopsida > Asterales > Asteraceae > Rutidosis > Rutidosis leptorrhynchoides. The sequence goes on along the minus strand of NC_092342.1, from coordinate 349,509,636 downwards.
TGAGATTAGATCTTTCAAGAATTTAGCATATCTAGGCATTCCTGAAATCACATCAATGAAAGGAAGATTTACATTTATCTGTTTAAACATATCCAAGAATTTGGATTGCTCGGCTTCAAGTTTCTCTTTCTTCATTTTACTCAGGTAAGGAAGTGGTGGTTGGTATGGTTTAACATAAGGTTTATCCTTAGTTGTGTTATCTTCATTAACCTTTTCAACTACCGGTTCTTTTTCCTTATCTTGATTAGGTTGTGGTTCTTGTGGAGTAGGAATAGCTTCATCAGAAGTTACAGGTATTTCAGGTGGTTTAAGTGTTGTACCACTTCTTGTGGTAATGGCTTTAGCTGTTTCATTTCGGGGGTTAGCATTTGTATCACTAGGTAGACTTCCCGGTTTTCTTTCACCTATTAACCTTGCTAGGTTACTTACTTCTTGTTCCAGATTTTGAATAGAAGCTTGTTGATTTCTAAATGCTTGAGCATTTTGTTCATTAGTTTGTTTTTGAGATGTGAAAAACTGCGTTTGAGTTTCAACTAGCTTTGTCATCATATCTTCTAAATTCGGCTTTTTATCATCGGTTTGTTGTGGTGGTTTGTTTTGAAAATTAGGTCTTTGCTGATTGTAAGTATTATTGGATACTTGTTGATTGCTAGGACCTTGTTGGTTGTTTTATGGAATATTTCGGTTATAGTTCTGGTTTTGATTGTAAATTGGTCTTGGCGGTTGATAATTATTCTGATAATTATTTCCAGGCCTTTGGTTTATGTATGAAATATTCTCTCTTTGTTCCATTGTTAATTCAATACTGAGACAATCTTTTGTCAAATGTGGTCCTCCACATTGCTCACAACTAATTCGTATTGAGTGAATATCCTTAGTCATCTTTTCCATTCGTCTCTCGACAGCATCTATCTTTGCAGAAATGGAATCTAAGTCATGGCTAGAATCGGCTCTAGCTGCTTTAGATGATCTAACGATATCTTTTTCTTGGTGCCACTCATGTGAGTGGGAAGCAGTGTTATCAATAATTTTGTAAGCATCAGTTTCGGTTTTCTTCATAATAGAACCACCAGCTGCTATATCTATGTCTTTCCTTGTAGTGATGTCGCATCCTTGGTAGAATATTTGTACTATTTGACAGGTGTCTAAACCATGTTGCGGACATCCTCTTAACAACTTTCCAAATCTAGTCCACGCCTCATATAGAGTTTCATTCGGCTTCTGTGTAAACGTAACAATTTCTGCTTGAAGTCTTACGGCTTTAGATGCAGGAAAGAATTGTTTAAGAAATTTTTCAACTAAAACATCCCATGTATCAATCGCCCCTTCAGGTAACGATTCCAACCAATCTTTGGCTTCTCCCTTTAAAGTCCAGGGAAATAACATGAGATATATCTGTTCATCCTCCACTTCTCGGATTTTAAATAGTGTGCAGATCCTATTAAAGGTACGTAGATGTTCATTTGGATCTTCCTTCGGCGCACCACTAAATTGGCATTGATTAGTCACCATGTGTAGAATTTGTCCTTTGATTTCATAATCTGGCGCATTAATGTCTGGATGAGTAATTGCGTGACGTTGGCCAGTGCGTTTAGCTCTCATTCGGTCTTCCATACTTAAAGGTTCCAGATTCTCCATAATTGAATTTGTTGAATCCGAATCACTAGAGGATTCTGATTTAATGGTTCGTTCCTCAACAATCTCTGTTTGAATGATTGGTGGTTCCGGAGGAAAGTTTAGTGGTTCAGGATCTATGAATCGTTCTTGAATATTCTCCGGATTCTCAATTGTGAGGTCGGGTTCAAAAAATGGATTATCGGAAATTTGAACTGGAGCACTTGGTCGACTGGATGACGATTCTAAAGAAAAATCAACGGCAGTAATATTTGCTAAATGTCTTGATCTAGTTACAGGTGGTGAACGTACAAAAGGTGGTGAACGTCTTGCTCGGTGCATTCACTGAATATCCTATTAGTTTTTAAAAGGAAAGAAAAATTATAATAAGTTATCCAATTAATAGACTTTTCTGATTTTGCCCACGTTTCGAATAGCCAAAAGATGCAGCAGAGGGGCAGGATTCGTTTGGTCTTAATATAATTGAGGACTGTTTGGCTCCAATAACCCGGTCCACGTACAAATCCAACTATTACTACGAACCAGAAAATTTTGATGTCTATCAATTTAACCACTTAAAATAAATTTTCGTAATTTTAAGAAATTTAGATAAGAAGTAGAATAAAAATCTATGTCATAAAAACTAGAATAGCGAGAAATAAGAAAGAAAAAGAGTGCGTCGAAAAAGGTCGAAAAAGAAAAATGGTTGAAAAATAAAAGGTGACGGAAAAATAAAAGAAACTTATAACACTTAAAAACACTTGACTAACCTAACCTTATTACTACAACTAACTTAAAATTATAATCGCAAATTGAGATTACTAATTGGAATGATAATTGATACATTGGTAAAAGTCGTCTAAAAATATTAAAGCTTACAGGAAAAACTATATCCCAAATGGAAATAACTTAAAAAGAAACTAAAACTTAAAAAGGCGTCGCAAAATTCTAAAGTACCTAAATCTTAGTCTAAAGAAAAAGCACTTAAGGAATTCTACGGCAAAGCCTAAAAATCTAGAAGTAAAAATAACTATGGCAAAAACTAAGTTTAAAACTAAATATGAGCGAAAAATACAAATATTACGCTAAAACGATTAAAAAGGGACAAAATATAAAAATATACAAAAAGTTGTAAAAAGTACAATTTTTATAAAAATATTATTTTTATATTATTTATTTATTAAAACTATTAATTTTACAATTTAATTAAACTAATTTAACTAAATAAAACAAATTAAATAAAAAGAAACTTTAAAATAAAACTAATTATAATAATAATAGGTAATTAGGGTTTATAATAATAATAATTAATAAATACCCCGTAATTAATGATGTTTAGGGTTTCTGTCGGTGGCGGCTCCGCGAGTTGCGGTATTTCAAGCAGCAAACCCCGCGAGTCGCGGGGTTCCAAAATTCAACTCTGGTACAGTTCAAAATTTGACCTTTTTTTTTTTTTATATTTTCTGTTTTATATTTTATGTTTATATCAAGATATTTGTATAATAAAAACTTATATTTAAAAACTTAAATAAAAATAGAATTACTTTATAAATTTAAAAATATCTTAAAAATAGATTTATATATATTAATTTTTTTTTTCAGTTTTTTATTTATAAAATATATTTATAAAATAAATTAAATAAAACTTATATTTTCACAAACTAAAGAAACTTTATAAAACTTAAATATTTATCAAACTCCTAAAAATATTTATATTTTTGTTTTTCTTTTAATATTTTTGAATATTTAAAACGTATTTTTATAAAAACGAATTTTAATAAAAGTAAACTAAAAATCTTTTTTTTTTATATTAGCGTTGCGCTTTCGGCGTTTAAGAGTTCCCCGGCAGCGGCGCCAAAAATACTTGATGTTACGCGAGGTGTATATAAAATACTATTAAATTTTACAAGGAAATACTATTAAATACGATACAATTTTACACAAGATATTTATTTATTTATAGAATGGATATACTTAAACCTTGCTACAACACTTATAGGTAGTGTACCTAATCGTACAGTAGTGTAGTTTTTAGTAAGTCCGGTTCGTTCCACAGGGAAAATCTTTAAACAAAGTTTAACGCTATATTAGTTTACTTTTATAAAAATACAAATATATATATATAAGTAATATTATTATTATAAAGGGGGGTTTTTACCGTTTAATGACCGGTTTGTCGATTTTAAAACTTTAGTCGCAGTTAAAACCAAATATAAAATATTAAAAATAAATACAAGACTTAAATTAAAGCGTAAAGTAAATAACGATAATGAAATTGCGAATAATAAAAGTGCGATAAAATAAACTTGCGATAATTAAAAAGTACGATAATTAAAAGTGCAATTAAATACAATAACAATAAAAATGCGATAATTAGAAGTGCAATTAAATATAAAATAAAGGAAATTAAATATGAAATAAAAGAATTATGCTTATTTAAACTTCCGTAATCATGATGTTTGACGTGTTGATTTTTAGTTTTATTCCCATGGGTTAATTGTCCTTTGTCCTGGATTATTTAATATGTCCGTCTGGTTTTTGTCCATAACAATCCATCAGTCATAAATATAAAGTGCGAGTGTCCTCGTCAAATTATCCTTATACCCGAAGTTAAATATTCCAACTAATTGGGGACTTAAACTGTAACAAGATTTTAATACTTTGTTTAATAATTACACCAGGATGTCGACTGAGTGTAACCCAAGGTTTTAATATTTTGTTATCAATTATACCAAGTGTCCTTGTACATAATTTCACCCCTGTTTTAATTATTCTAGTGGCTATTAATCCATTCCCGTGTCCGGTTAAATGAACGATTATTCGTACATATAAATACCCCGCCCATCGTGTCCGATCGAGTGTATATGGTAATTTATAGGGACGCCCAATTGTAAATCTTTATATTAACATTAACAAACTATCATTTAGTTAAACAAATATAAAGCCCATTAATAGCCCATAGTCTAATTTCCACAAGTGTCGATCTTTTGTCCAAACCCCAATTATGGTACAAAGCCCAATTACCCAATTTTAGTAATTAGCTCAACATCATGATTACTTCGGATTAAATAAGCATAATAATAACTTAGCTACGAGACATTAAATTAAAAAGGTTGAACATAACTTACAATGATTAAAAATAGCGTAGCGTTACACGGACAGAATTTCGACTTACACCCTTACAATAATCGCTAACATACCCTTATTATTAGGATTAAAATTAAAATTAAAATTAAAATTAAAATATAAATATAAATATTTACGTATAGATATAGAGAGGATGGATATATGTTGTGTTTTTGCGATCAGAATTCGTTTGCTTTTATAGGGAGTTTCAGAATTTGGGGCTCCGCGACTCGCGGCCCTTTTTGCCTTCTAACTCCGCGAGTCGCGGAGTTTGTAAATACAGCTCACTCCTTTTGGAGTCTTTCTTGCCGACGGATTTTTATAATTTATATAATATATAAATAATTATAAGAATTATTTAAATATTATATTATATTTATGTGCATAGTTGACTTGTAATTTTTAGTCCGTTGCGTCGAGCGTTGAGAGTTGACTCTGGTCCCGGTTCCGAATTTTCGAACGTCCTTGCGTACAATTTAATATCTTGTACTTTGCGTTTTGAATCTTGTACTCTTGTAATTTCGAGACGTTTCTTATCAATAATTGGAACCTCTTTGATTGTCTTTTGTACTTTTGAGCTTTTTGGTCGTTTGCGTCTTCAATTCGTCGAATCTGTCTTTTGTCTTCACCTTTTATTATTTAAACGAATATCACTTGTAAATAGAACAATTGCAACTAAAAGCTTGTCTTTCTTGAGGAATAATGCTATGAAATATATGTTCGTTTTTAGCATTATCAGTGTTACCTCCGAACATAGGCATCTCGCAGGTGGTCTGCAAGACTCTCCTTTTCATTTTATTTCCCCGGTCTCTCATTGTTCTCGAGTTTACGTCGGTTGGTTGGTTTGTGACTGCTATGGTGGTGGTTGTGTGAATCGGTGGTTATAACCTTCTTTCACCGATGTTCTCGTTGTGAAAAGGGTTACTTTCATAAAGAAACCTCTCCCATCATTGAAGTTACTCTCCAGTCTCCGGTGATATCGTATTGTCTCTGGTTTCCGTGTACCCTTTCTCCGACAACCATGGTTGCTTCAGGTGGTCGTACTTGTTTCTTCCACCGTTTTCATGGTGGGTACGACTACGGATGCTTAAGACTTCCCTTTTCATATCACCGATTTCACTGGTGACCTCTTTTTATTGGATCTAATCTTGATGGCAGCTGACGGTGGCACGCCAACCTATTGGTGGCGGCCACTGACAGCTGTTCTTCACGCTATGTCTTCTAGTACTGTTGCTTTCATCTCCTTTCTTGCTTATGCCTAATATGACCGGAAATGTGATGTACGGTTGTGCACCACCATGTTGGTGGTGGCCACTGGAAGTTAAGTTTCTTTGGTGGTGGAGTTTGCGGTGGAGTTTTTCTTGTTGACTTGGCGGGTGAGTTCATTACCTCAATGGTGTGGACTTCCGTTGTCAATGAAGGGCGATGAGTAGTGGTGGTAGGCGAGTCTTGGTTGCCGATGTAGTTTCAGTTTCGGTTGCCATGGTTTTCCTTGTCTGGCTCCTAGGCCCGAGAACGATATTCGTGTTTGAGATCCGGTTTCTGCTCCGGGGGTGGGATTGTTGTTTTGCGAATGGATTCATTTTCATGGCGGCTTGAAGTGGCTTGTGGTAGTCGGGCCTCCTTTGTTACTGATTCTCGGTGTAATAAAAAACGCAATTTAACAAACAAGGTGAAAAAAACCATAAGTTTATGTTTGTCAAATCCATTAGTATTATCTTTGTTTTTGGGAAAAAAGGTTGTGATATAGATCTGTAAAACCAAACACAGCCACGTACGTTTAATGGGGTGGGAATAATGGAATACGGAATTGGGCTACTTTAATTTGTTGTTTGATCCATCTATGATTTATTTGGCCCAACTAAACTCAAACTTATATTTTTTTGGCTAGACTGACCAAAATACACTTAAAGTTCCCTCAATATATGTATATTTCTAAGCCCATAATGTACATTATTAGTACACTAATCATCAAATGTCAACAAAGAACATACGAATAAGTTACGATTTTATCGTTTTATGCTACAAAATTGAAAAGAAGAAACATGTTCCATTGATTGTGGAAAAAGATGCATACACTGTTTGGTACATCACCACTATTTTCAGGAATTAAGTGCGTATATTCTTCTTCCTTTTGTCTTTTTTTTTTTTGGATTCGAATGAAGCAAATTAGTTACTCGTATTTTATAATCATTTGTATTGGGTTATTATTTATATTTTATCATATATAAATTCTTGACAGATTTTGTTAATGAAGGCTTATAAATACATTTCATTCATCCGTCCCAATAATCAATTTATATGTCATTACAAATATGCACGAAGGTTTAAAAACACAATGACTACACTTTTGGTCAATATAATTTCATATTCTTTACGTAAACTGTTTAAATTCGTTATGTCTAAAAAGATAATATAAACAATTAAATTGAGACCTGCACGATAATATATCTACAGTTAGATAATACATACATGAGCAATTGCGCACACAATGCAATAGAAAAATCCTCTTGAAACTTATATGAAGAATAAAAAATTAAATACATTGATTATTTAAACAATATATATATATCAAAAGCTGTAGACGTTTATTCTTAGGATCTTAGGTCGCTTGCAATCTATCCTAGAGGCGGAATACACTAGAATAATGTTAAACCGAGATATGGGTCTTTTTGGGATCGAATAGATCAAACCTAGAGCCAAAAACTAGATTAGATCGACACCTAGACGATATATTTCGGTGGTATATGGTGTTAGGGTTCTCTGGAGACGAAAACCTACGACTTAGGGTAAATGGGACGAGTAGTCTTAAACAATTAGGCTAAAACCCGTATATATACTGCCTACCAGACACACTCGGTCGAGTGTGTCCCTCAGTCGGTCGACTGAGTAGGACAGTCGGTCGAGTGTGTACACACACTCGGTCGACTGTCTGAGCAGTTTAACTTATTGATCATTTGACAAGTTAAGTACGCACAAACACAAATATAATCAATAGTCTCGAGTAAACATTATTACATAACCGAAATGTGTTAAACATAACGACAAACAACGGCTGGGGATTCATGCACCAACAAACTCCCCCTAAGACCTAACCGTTACACTAAAGCATTCAGTTATCAATCCGTATAAGGATCTGTCACCCAGTTCTTCAGATAGCAAAGTTTGACAACTCTGCAATACTGTTCAGCTTGCACACGATTCTCTGGGCGATACAACGTCCTGTTGTAGTAAAGGGTAAACATATCTTCTTCACAGCAGTTTCTCAACCAAACTGAATCTAGAACCCTTATACTATCATTTTCATCTCCTCCATCTTTGTCTAACACAATAACCGCTTCCTCCGAGCGTTCATCATAATGCCACCAACGAAAACGAGGACTGAAGTGATGCGGCATCTTCCTCAAAGGAACCTTCCGCATATACTTCACAGGTTGATATTTTACTATCTTCCTTCTGACCCCTGTTTTCCTGTTCGTTCTGTAAGAGATCTTTGGAAACTGAGGACGAAAACCTAAGAAATTAGGTGACTGATATGATCTTCTTATCTTACGAACCAAAATATCAGGAATTCCACAATAATCCTGATACAACATCTTAAGCCTGGCCACCTGCATAAACTCAAAATAAGGTAACGTTTTGAATTCGTATGGAGATTTGATATAATCCACTCCATGTTCTTTCTTGATCGCATATATATCAAATTCTTTAATATAAGCCCAGGCTATTATCTTTCCCTTAGCACGTAAACTCTCACAGTGCTCGATAAACTTCAAAAATTGCGGCTCCACCTTAGGCTTCAACACATACTGCCTAATCCGCATCATAATCTTCCATTCTTCTTCCAACACTTCAACCTTTTCTTTGTTGATCTTCACCGGCAAGAAACCTTCTGGTAACACACTCTCTTGTTCTTTCTGTTCCTTTTCTTTACACTTTCTATTCAAAAGCTCATCATTCATCTGAAAATAATCAGCAAAAGTTGGATATTCATCATCACAGCCTTCATAACAAGGATAAGGCTCTCATCCTCAATAACAACTTCATCAAAATTATTATCACTTTCATCAACTGCATCCGAATCTCTTAAATCCTCATCAAACACATGAACCTCTGAAGTCGAGGCTTTTGAGGTCGCGTCAGCAGATTCCTTAGCTTCTCGCTCTAGACGCGCCATCAATTCCTGCTCAGTTTCGGTTAGGTCCGGAGGGATCTCCCCTTCTTCTAAATCAGTGTAAACAGTAGTGTGATTAAGACGATCCTGCATAGCTAAAAATTCAGAAACTGTTATAAATTGAAGAGGAGTTACATACATCGGGTTATCCTCCGTATAGCCTTTAGCAACTTCAACAGCCCTGTCTTCCTCAGCTTCACCAAAAGTACCAAAAGGATCTGGTTCTCCATATTTCTCTTCAACCACAACCTTTTTCTCCCATTCATTTAACCTCTCAGTCAATTCCTGATTTTGAGTCTGAAGAGTCAAGATTTCACCAGCTTGACTTCCCACATTTTTCTCTAGTTCATCAATCTTCAACTGTTGTCGATCAACTAACTTCCTCAACTGAGACATTTCCGTTTCTATCTTCTTTTTGTCTTCGTCAGCAACCTTTTGGAATTTAGCGAAATCAGCAGACAACTGAATCAATCTCCGGTTAACTATTCCTGTCAAATCGCCTGAAGCAACCTCAGGACGTTGAGAAGCTTGAACTTATTGAGAAGATGTAGTTTGTTGTAGTTGAGTGGGTGGAGCTTGAGTTGAACCACCAGTAGTTTGAACAGTCAGAGCAACCTTTGGCTGAGACTTTGTTGTGGAAGACGAACTTCCATCATTAATCAAAATCTTCAAACGCTTATGTCTCCCTCTTGTTGACACCTTAGGAGCTTCAGCTAACTTCCTTTTAACCAAATCCACTTGACTCTCATCAAGCGCTGTTACATTCTCCTCATCAACAAATCGAGGACCAGTTTGTCTTGGCGGTGGCTGATTCACCTCTTCTCCTCCTTCAATAGTAATATAGGTCTCATTTCCAGAAGTACTGTTCTCATGGTGACGACTCAATCCTTCCGGACACACGTAATTCTCATTAATCAGATGATCGATCAACCCTTTCTCCGGAACCTCAACCCGGCTCTGCAAAAACCTGTTGAATGATTGATCATTTAAATGATTCTGTTTTAGCTCTTCCTCAGAAATTTTCACTAACCCCTGAACTTGCTTCTCAAGCATAATCTGAAGAAACCTCGGGAACACCAGATGAATCTTCCTCTTAACATTCAGAACCATTCCATCAAAAATCACTTGAGAGAAGTTAAAATCAGCGTTCAAAACCAACGCAACAAACATAGAGCTGTACTTTGCTGTCATTTCATCAAAACCGCCCTGCATCGGGCTCAAACACCTAAGAAGAACGTACGTAAAGTATCGGTACTGCCTTGGAAGCTTCGTACATTTAACAGCTTTGGTTATATCACCAGTATAACCACATCTCTTTAAACACCTTCTAACTTTCAGAATCGGCAAATCAGTTGGCATATCATCATTATCCGGGAACCACAAATCTTCCCTGATAGTCTGTGCCGAAATACGAACAATCGTGTTATTGACAGAACTCAATATCACCTTCCTATTATCTTCAGTAACAACTTGAGCAACCTCCCAGAATGTTCTCTGATAAGAATAATATGGAGTACACTCAGCAGTAATAGGTTTAAAGATCCTGGAACGCTTCAAGAATGCAATAATTGGACCAAAACCTCCTCTTTGGGCCTCAGAACCCTTTTCATCAACACATGCAAGTACGTTTGTATCTTCTCGACCAATCAGACCTGGTAACTCAGAAGATAATGGGATTCGTGGTTCACGTTCTTCATCATATATCTGCTGTTGTTCTTGAGACATAGTGAATAGCTGAAAAACACTCAAAACAACATAACTAATAAGCATTTACCTCCATGTAACATGGGGTATCTAGTTAATTATACGAATCAATGGATAAACAAACATAACGAGCACATTAACTAATACACACACAGTTACATCATTCAGAGGTTATATTTTAGTACACACCATATTACTAAGGCTAACAGGCTAGCCTTATCAAATTACATAATAACCATAATTAAACATAATCACACGAAATCACAAGCATTAGAATTATCCTTCAATAACATCCTCTGGTACTGACTTCAATTTGTAATTCGTGTCCTCAAACAGATCAAGCTCATCAAACAAGTGATTTAAAAGGACGGCATAGGGAAACGGTTTTTCCTCATTATCCAAAGTGTCCTTCATGATGTTAATGACAATCTGACTAAAATTCACCTTGATACGTTCCATAAGACAGTATAACAGAACAGCCTCAGTACCAGATAGCAAATCGTCAGATGGATCTCTAAACACCACGTTTCTTTTGATAATCCTCATGTTAGACACCAAGTCATCCCTAACATCACTATCTTTGATCTCAATTCTATTGGAACCAATTACATACCCTGGCTTGGTGATGTGAGCAGCCACCCCACCAACATCAAATTTGCTAGAAATCTTTCTAATATCTTTACTAGGGCAATAAACCTTGGCTCCCCAGTAATTCAATAGTAAGTGATATGCGAAGTCATCTATGGTCCACTTATAGGCATTACCAAAGAAATTAGCATGAACATGCTTCTTCTCTATGGCCACACTAGAATAGAACTCTCGGATAAGCTTAGGACAGAAATGATTCCCTATCTGAAGAAATGTTAAACAATCTAAACCTTTCCACTGATCTTGAGTGATGTGTGTTGCAACAACTTTGGTCTCTACATGGATAGGCCTGTGTTTGGCCAAAGCTCTCTTACGTTCAAGATCATATTTCCAAGTTCCACTTAACCTACTACTTGGACCTGACATTCTTAGAGCAAAAACTATACAAAACATTCAGTATAACATGATACGAACTCAATAAAACAATCAAAAACAGCAAAATTCAACAATTAGGGTTTCTATACACTCGATCGAGTGTGTATACACACACGATCGTGTGTATCTTCGAACGGTCGGGTGGGTGAACTCACTCGATCGAGTGTGTCACACACTCGGTCGAGCGTGTTCATCAGATCTGAGAACCCCAACTTTGCAAATCAATCAAATCTGTTATTTTTGCTTCAAGATCTGGTCACAATAGTCTCTAAACATGCCGATTAACATAATCAAACAACTAATTTTAACAGATTAAGTCTAAAAAGCATTCAATTCGTGTTTTGCATTTCGAATACAAAATCAAAGATTATGAGCAAATGAAAACGAGTTATGATACCTTGTTAGTGGCGCTGTGATCACAAGAGAAAGATGTATCTAACACTAGAGATCAAAAACTCGTTCTTTAAAGTTGAAAAACTTGGTAAAATTCGACCCCAAAATCATAAAAGTATTCTAAGCCGTTTGGGACTCAAATCCTTTTTATACCCCCAGACACACTCGGTCGAGTGTGTCGCCTACTTGACCGTGAATGAATACACACTCGGCCGAGTGTGTTTCAAATACATTACATTATTTCACCAAGTCAGTCGGTCGTGTGAGTAGGTCACACGGTCGTGTGTGTACACTCACTCGGTCGACTGTCTTTAGGGTTGAAAACTTAGGAAATTTCGATTCCAATTCCACAAAATCTTCCTTGTCCACTCCCCCTAGGAATGATCTCCACAGTATAAAAACAAACACATTTTATTCCTTTAAGCTCTAAACAATTTATTCTCTAATTTAATGTAAAACAGAGGATTCCTTTCACAGTAAACCTTTCCGAGAACTCAGATATGCATGCACATGCAAATACACAAAGCAAATTACAGTAAAAGATCCAGTGTGTCATGATTAGCAATATTATAACAGACATATTCAATAACATTTTAACCTTTTAAATCTTCAATAGATCAACTTCTAACATCAGTTTCATTAAACAATAGCATAAGAAGAGTATATGATGTTATCAGTACGGGAACAGGTAATACAGCTTATCATGAATCACACTACAGGGAGCAAAACACATCTTTTTGTAAGTTGACATATCAAATTGATTAAATCTTTTTGATTTGGGGATCAGAACTGAACTATATTGACATATTTATTCCACAAATCAATCAATAACTTACTTGATAAAGCATATACAGAACAACTTTCAAATATATCAGTAAACATTTACCAACTTTCACCCTAGATTTCGATGACCACATTATATTAATTACATTAACATTTTTCAATGTTTGAATTAGATCACGAAGTCAGTCCTCATTTGAGATCACACGATGTTTCAGGTAGAACAATTGAGCACAACATGTTGATACTGTCCTCTTATCACATCAATGTACTTTCAATCTGATTGGACAGAACCATCTCACGATGTTTCTAGCAACCCTGTCAGCCATGAGCTTCTACCTTAAACTTACACTTTTCATTTCAGATAACCTTGTGAATCTCAAATTTATTGCATACTTTGTTAAGACGCATACCGGCCGCTATAAACCCCATACTTAAACGGAAATAGTATGACGTATGATGTTGGATGGATGGAAGTGATATATATATTTGAGTGATGGAATGCTAAGATACCTTTCAAAAGATATTCCCTCTATCCAGGTCAATAGGTACAATCCCATACCACAGACAAAAGATGTAAAATCCACGAAATTAGTGATGTGGACTGAATGATTTAAGTTCTCTATATCTGATGATCTGATAAATTTCTCCCCCTCGGATGTAGATAACTAAATCGTCCAAATAATTCTCCGATTGGAATATCTGTTGTCTCAGACTTAGATAACGTAAGAATCTTTGAAGCTTTGTTCAATTCTTGATCCATAATTCTCTTGCAGTAATGTGGTGCATCATGTCATTTACAACGTTGAATAAATAAGCATAAACATAACATAACTTGCAATTTTTTTTTTGTTTTGGATTTTCTGATGTTGCCTTTTCTCCATAAAACAAATAAAATAAATAAATAACTACAACTATACATGAAGATGATGCACCACTGTCTTTGACTTTAGAAGTAACTGCACGAAAAACCAATCTTCTGATGCAACCCAATGACATTGCAATATACAAATCATTCTGTGTATGTGATACAAGATTGCACTTCTCAACCCTTTTAGAGAAAATACCTCCCTTTGGGTACCCGATATGTATGTTGTTGAATTTCGGTTCAAGTAATAAAGGTAAATAAAAACAAGTATGCATCCTAGACAAAGTATGCTCACCTTGGGGACTCACAAAATTATCCTTTGCTACCGAGTATAAATCGTAGTAGGGGAGACCTCAACCATCTGTTGAGTTTCTGAACAATCATTTCTCAGTACATATTCAGTGATAAGTAGGTGACTACCCTCAACCGCTGTAAATCTTTCCATGATTTTCTCATCATGATATTTACGCGTTGTTTGTGTGATCATCTCTATCTAGAATCAGGCCAATAAGGTCCACTAACACATTATCAGTCATCCTGTATTGCTCGTTGTTCACAACTTACATGTCAGTTCAGTATTGCAATCACTTCCCCATAACATAGAATAAGCAACTCATTTTCAGGTTTTTCAATTTTTATGGATTTTCCATTTTTTCAATTTTTATTTGTTTTTCTGGTTTTTTCGATTTTTTTATGACTTTTTGATTTTCTCTGTACAAACGCATAAAACTATCTAAAAAAAACATAAGAAAACATGCAGAAACATCATGAAATACTAACCTATCATGCAAAGCTACACATATTATACAAGAAGTTTCAAGTTCTTCACAACTCAGTCTCTTGGTTAGGTTCCTCTGTATTAGGAACATCAGTTTCAGAAACCACGTCAGTAAGCAATTTAATACCTATTTTCTTTAACAGAAAATCAAAGCGTGGTTTATCAAAAGCTTTTGTGAAGAGATCAGCCCTTTGGGCGGTAGTGTCTATCTGCACCACATCTATCAGCTTTTTCTCATAGCAATCTCTAATGAAATGGTATTTAATTCCTATATGTTTCGTTTTAGAATGATTTACGGGATTTTTTGTAACGACCCAAACCAAAACACAAACGAACCCGCGGAAAATATCAAATAATTTTTTTTTGCTGGAACAGCATATGGCGCGGCGCGCCAGAAGGCCGTGCGGCGCGCCATTCTGGTCTGTCCCAAAAGTCTTAAAATGCTAAAAAGATTGGCCACTTCCCGACATAATTAGACAAAACGCTTTTAACAACATATTCAAATATGTAAAACTAACACATTCTATTAATAAAATGAGTTTTACAAAGCGGGGCCCACATCGGCCGTTTTACGAGTTTAATTCAAAATATGAGTTTCGACCATCAAAAAGTTTAAGTACCAAACTACACTACGAGCATGGTGTTTGGGATTAAACTACCCAAGTCTCGGTCAAACTCCAAAAGCTAAAAATCCCAAAAGCATTCTCTAACAACGACGGGATCTTTAATCCAAGATGATGCCCTTACCATTGTCCACAACCGAACCTATAAAAAGGTAAACAACGAGAGGGTAAGCAAAGCTTAGTGAATGCAATAATTATACACATACATATATAATATACCTACTTGCAAATCACTTACTCAAACACTGCATACATGCTAGCAACACAATTAGCTTATAATCTCGAATACAGGCTAGAAATCTCCAATACCACAAGCTAGCATAGCAACGCATATAATATAATTCGAATAATATATTATGCTTACACTTACAACACAAATAACCATGGTTAACCAATCGTACAAGGGAATGGCGCTCGCGAAAACGCCATCGGTGTTCATAACATCCGTTAGGGTACTTAACACCTCGTATCACTAACCCCTAGGGTGGCACCTTCACACCTCGGTACTTCACCCCGAGTGGCATCTTAACACCTCAATGCTTCACTCATTAAGTTACGGAGTGGTGTCTTAACACCTCGACACTACACCCCTAGGTGGCATCTTAACACCTCGATGCTTCATCCCGAGTGGCATCTTAACACCTCGATGCTTCACTCATCACGTGAAACGTGGTGTCTTAGCACCTCGACACTTCACATCTCACGCTACAACAAATAGATACATTATATACCTTCACATATAATTATTCCACTCACCTTACGCCTTCGGTGAAAGATAATCAAGCCCGAGAACCTTCAATGTAACGTACCACTATCACCAAAACGTAGCTAGAGGAAAGATGAACAACTTTGAAACTCGCACTAAGACCCGATTCAACCTCCTTCTTCCTTTAATGGAGCTTTCTCACTCTAGAACCTCCTCTCTCTCTAGGATTTAATGGAAGATGATTAAGTGGGTGGAAATGGAGTAAATGAGGCTCCAACAACTGATCCCGAGCCTTAAAGTCGGATTCCTTGTGATTTTACCAATTTGCCCTCAAAATATCTAATTAAAAGAAATCTGTCACAGAACAATGGCGCGGCGCGCCATTACCCCGCGCGGCGCGCGAATGGTCTGGGCAGTCTTCTTCTTCATTTTAAATTATGTACAACAAAACCCACACCTTGAATAACATATTACACATGTGTCCAAGAAAAAATATTCGGGTCTTACAACTCACCCCCACTTAGAATCGATCACGTCCTCGTGATCCTCGTCACTTAACCACCCGGAACCGCACTCTATGGTCCTCAACAACCGTTACAATCCGAATTCCACCACATTACACATTAACCCGAAGATTAATCCAAACTAAGTACACATTTGCACGCATTCCGAAATGTGCAATACACACAACATTCGAAGTCTATAACGATCACTTAGAATACGCGAAATCGCCACGTATTCTTCCAACTTCTCTAGGCAATCCTTCTCTAATAGTCACCATTAATAACCAAATCGTCACCCGTGATTTATTAAAATTCACAAATCCAAGCACAAGAATTTGCTCAATCCCTCCAATCGGGAAAAACTCAATCGACCTCTTACCGAGATATCAATCCCTGAGCGTACCCTTACCAAGTACAATGCTAAAAACAACCAAGTCTCAACCTAAAGTCAACAACTCAAAATGATGAAAACCGGACAAAAGCGAATCCTTACGGATTAAACTTATTACCTAACTTCCTTAGTAGTGTGCAAACACGGCTAGTACGCAGCTATCGTAATATCGTAAGCAAGCGACCAAAACCGCTAACGTCTAAATTGACTATGGCAACACAAAACCCAATGTGTACAAAATGGCTGCTGCCACCCCTTAACAACATGTGAGCGAAACACGGCTATCGCATCACTAATCACAGAACATGGTCCTCCCGAACCCACCATTTGCGTATAAAACAACCAATAGTTCTCAATACTAAACGCATGAAGGTTATTTCACACAAAACTCAAGTGTCCAAAAACGGCTATTACTCACCACCATGTGCACAAAACGGCTATGTGCACAATTTATACGGGCAATTAATCATCATAAACCTACAAATAACGGTTCTTTCCGGAACCGCTCACCATCAATCACAACCAAAAGTGGTTAACGAAGAGCTAATCCTTCCGGATATCACTCATCACCTGTCATAAGTCAAACGCGGTCAACATAGAGATAAACTCAAATAAACATACACTAAATCACCTTGTAGTACCCAAAATCAAAGGAATCACACCATCGGAGTCAAAAGTTGCACTAGCAGGTATAAGAAGGCACCTGACGTTGTGTTGTCCAACTCCAATTACTAACACCGAGCCTCCAAAGACTCGACCCATACGGGGTCTACTCCTGGTGTCCCACGCCAACCGACTACACGCAGTCACACAAATCTAAAGAATGTTACGGCTCAACGCCCATGACTTCTAGCGACACCAAGGCTTACACCTTTCTAGCTTCGTCATAACCATTAAACCGGTTACCTACATACATAAGGATAGTTAACCACCACGACCCTACTCGCACACGAATGGGGTTAACGGGAATGCCTCTCGAACGGCATACCGCGTGCACCCCCAAATTCCTAGAAGGAAAGAGTGGCCGTCAAGAGCGCACAACACTCGCCACATAATCACAAAACCGCCACCGAAATCGAACCGTCAATTAACATGTATACAAATACATCATAATACGTTATTATCGTTAAACGTACCACCATACTCTGGTTACAGCCTAATTGGTTTCACCATAAAGCTCAACACAACAATTGGGACTACACCCTACACGGTCTCATCACTATACGCTCGGTTAAGCTCTCGCGGCTACACCAAATCAAAACACAACACTATAGATAAGACGTTTACACGTCACGTACTCTTACATGGTGATATAACACCCGGTGCATATTAAATCAATAACACGTGCACACAAGCAACTAGTTGTTAACTCACATACGAGCAACAATACACACACAATCTACAAAGCCTACGAGTCTCACTCGAACGAGCTTAACGACCCCAAAACCATAACGCAATAAGCCTAGACAACAGAAGACTCAAGCAACAGAGTCAAGGCACAACACGCCAACCTATCCAACCAATCTCCTCATCGATCATAGTCCACGATCCCTCGCGAATTCATTTCACTATAAAACCGCCGCTCACTTTCTTCCGTTGGCATCAATTAAACAACGACCTAACGTTAACATAACTCGTACCTTGTATATCAAGAACGCCGCTACCCGCAGGGTAGGCCTTTCCAACCAGTGGGTTCACTCGACCAGTTGTACCCGAATTTTTTTTTTACGACCAACAACACACCTATTCTTTCCTTCCAGAAAGAGAGTGAACAAAGTTATCATAACAATCGCGTTACTCACATCCTTGCCATCAAACAACGTCCTTGACTTGTTCCCGTCAAGTCCGTGTCCGCATCCCCGACAATCTTGCACATCCATCTCGTTAGGGAGATGAAATTTACCAGTCTAGTATCTCACGATTCGTACGTCACCTCACACTGTTCCATTCGTCCGATGCCACCAATCTCATGACTAATTGACTTCAGTCATATCCAACCTATGAACCTTACGGTTCTCCAACTTTCGACACCAAAACGAACACGCGTTATTAACTAAAACTAAAGCCCAGTTATATAGGTTGGTAAAACCAAACCCCTCACTCCATCCTAGGAATGCTTAGAAACTTAAGTCCCACATCCGTCAACCCAAATATCAATATAGGGTAATTCCATTAGGAATGCTACCCCTAACAATACCCCGTATTTACACGAATGCGTTCGCCCCCAAGTGGCATTCTCTTAAGTCAATGACTCAAGCGCTACCCTAGTGCACTATCGTTAATAGCACCAACATACCGAATCTTCACCGAGTTCACTTTAGCCTAATTAGATCCCGAATCAAAGTTTAAGTCTCTAATACATACACGAATCCATCGGCACACAACAACAATAAGGCATATTTGTACCAAAGACGAAAATACCTAAAACACCATCGTTGGACCCTTGCGCTTCACTGATCATCAGATAGTCACGCTCTAACCTTCTAACTCGATCGACAAATGATTCGGAACACTCTGACTTTCGGTGTCCCTTCTTTTGGCAAATAAAGCACTTGATCGCGCTTAAAGGTACACTCGTACAATCCCGTGCCCAATGACCTCGTCCTCCACACCTAAAGCACGTAGGCCCATAACCTCTCTTACTCCTCTTCTTCACTTTTTCAACACCTTCGGGCGTACTTCTCGCCCTTTTACTAGGAGCACCTCTTGATTCGAACTTTCTCTTACCCAAAGAGTGATCAACAAATTTTGAAGCGTGAGATTCAATCCCCATAGTTGCTCCTTCGTCACCGTCACCTTGAGGATTAGGAAATCTCTTTTCTAACTCTTCCTTCACGACCTTAGGCACTTGGTCTCGGACCATCTCGGTCACTATTCCCTCGAACGACTCTTGGAGAACTTGCTTAACCTTGTCGGTGAAAATCAAAATATAGCGTTCGAACTCTGCATCAATCCTTAAGGTTAACTCATCCTTCCCCTCATGAATAGGCCCATCCATTCCATATCCCTCTTCCGTCTTCATTCTAAAGAATGCAATCGATTAGGCAACGAATGAGTACAATCCTACGTACAATCCCGACTCATCTTGCTCGGCAATCGTCTTACATCACTTGTCAAATACGATTTGCACCCGTAAAAATGGTAGCTAATCATTATTATGCGTACACGCCGTATTCACTCGTTAGTACCACAACCGCTTTGCTCGATGATATAACCCAACACAAATACAAAATATATTAATAATATCCGCATATTAATATATACGTTAGTCCACCCATAAACTAGGACACTATCCGAATTCCCGTTCCGACCTGTAATCCTACAAGTCCCGCACAAATAAGCACACACAAAAGTCCAAGTCTAGGCACCTATCTCAAGTCACCTAAATCCCTTAGACCATGCTCTGATACCACTTGTAACGACCCAAACCAAAACACAAACGAACCCGCGGAAAATATCAAATAATTTTTTTTTGCTGGAACAGTATATGGCGCGGCGCGCCAGAAGGCCGCGCGGCGCGCCATTCTGGTCTGTCCCAAAAGTCTTGAAATGCTAAAAATATTGGCCACTTCCCGACATAATTAGACAAAACGCTTTTAACAACATATTCAAATATGTAAAACTAACACATTCCATTAATAAAATGAGTTTTACGAAGCGGGGCCCACATCGGCCGTTTTACGAGTTTAATTCAAAATATGAGTTTCGACCATCAAAAAGTTTAAGTACCAAACTACACTACGAGCATGGTGTTTGGGATTAAACTACCCAAGTCTCGGTCAAACTCCAAAAGATAAAAATCCCAAAAGCATTCTCTAACAACGATGGGATCTTTAATCTAAGATGATGCCCTTACCCTTGTCCACAACTAAACCTATAAAAAGGTAAACAACGAGAGGGTAAGCAAAGCTTAGTGAATGCAACAATTATACACATACATATATAATATACGTTCTTGCAAATCACTTACTCAAACACCGCATACATGCTAGCAACACAATTAGCTTATAATCTCAAATACAAGCTAGAAATCTCCAATACCACAAGCTAGCATAGCAACGCATATAATATAATTCAAATAATATATTATGCTTACACTTACAACACAAATAACCATGGTTAACCAATCGTACAAGGGAATGGCGCTCGCGAAAACGCCATCGGTGTTCATAACATCCGTTAGGGTACTTAACACCTCATATCACTAACCCCTAGGGTGGAACCTTAACACCTCGGTACTTCACCCCGAGTGGCATCTTAACACCTCGATGCTTTACTCATTAAGTTACGGAGTGGTGTCTTAACACCTCGACACTACACCCCTAGGTGGCATCTTAACACCTCGATGCTTCACCCCGAGTGGCATCTTAACACCTCAATGCTTCACTCATCACGTGAAACGTGGTGTCTTGGCACCTCGACACTTCACATCTCACGCTACAACAAATAGATACATTATATACCTACACATATAATTATTCCACTCACCTTACGCCTTCGGTGAAAGATAATCAAGTCCGAGAATCTTCAATGTAACATACCACTATCACCAAAACGTAGCTAGAGGAAAGATGAACAACTTTGAAACTCGCACTAAGACCCGATTCAACCTCCTTCTTCCTTTAATGGAGCTTTCTCACTCTAGAACCTCCTCTCTCTCTAGGATTTAATGGAAGATGATTAAGTGGGTGGAAATGGAGTAAATGAGGCTCCAAAAACTGATCCCAAGCCTTAAAGTCGGATTCCTTGTGATTTTACCAATTTGCCCTCAAAATATCTAATTAAAAGGAATCTGTCACAGAACAATGGCGCGGCGCGCAATTACCCCGCGCAGCGCGCGGATGGTCTGGGCAGTCTTCTTCTTCATTTTAAATTATGTACAACAAAACCCACACCTTGAATAACATATTACACATGTGTCCAAGAAAAAATATTCGAGTCTTACATTTTTAGTGATAGCTATGGCAGCAGTATTATCAACATAAATAGGAGTGTTAGAAATTTGCAAACTGTAGTCACGTAGTTGCTGTTGAATCCAGATGACCTGAGATGTAAAGCTAGCTGCGGCAATGTATTCTACTTCACAAGTGGACTGAGCCACCGCTGTCCGCTTCTTACACTGCCAGGTAACAAGTTTGCTTCCCAGAAACTGACAACCCCCTGATGTTGACTTAAAATCTTTCTTACAACCCCCATAATCAGAATCACTATACGCTGTGAGATCAAAACCATCCTCACATGGATACCATAACCCTAAGCTCGGTGTATCTTTCAAATACCTCAGAATCTTCTTAACCACCAACATATGATGAACATTAGGATTCGCCTGATAACGGGCACACAGACAAACTGCAAACATGATATCTGGTCGAGAAGCTGTAAGATACATTAGAGAGCCTATGATTGCCCTGTATAACGTTTGGTCCACTGAAGCACCCTCACAATCAGGAGATATCCCATGATTCACAGACAACGGAGTCTTAGCTGGTCTTTCTGCTTCTATTTGAAACCTCTTCAGAATATCAGCTACATACTTGGTTTGATGCAAAAAGATGCCTTTATCCGTCTGAGCTACCTGCAGACCTAAGAAAAACTTTATCGTTCCCATTGAACTCATTTTGAACTTCTGCTGCATGACCTTCTCAAACTCATCAACCATTCCCTGATCTGTTGACCCGAAGATAATATCATCAACATAAACCTGCACTAACATAAGATGTTGTCCCTTCTTCTTGATGAAAAGTGTTTGATCAATGACACCTCTCCTAAAACCGTTTTCAATCATGTAGTTGGACAACGTTGCATACCATGCTCTAGGAGCTTGGTGAAGACCATAAAGTGCCTTTTCAAGTCGATAAACCTTTTCTGGGAAATGCGGGTCTTCGAAACCAGGTGGTTGTTCAACAAACACTCTTTCATTGATCTCGTCGTACAAAAATGCGCTTTTAACATCCATCTGAAAAACTTTAAATCCCATGAAGGATGCAAAGGCCAAGAAAATCCTAATAGCCTTCAGTCGTGCAACCGGAGTAAAGACCTCATCATAGTCAATTTCAGGGATCTGTTGATATCCCTTTACCACCAGTCTAGCTTTATTTCTGATAACAATACCCTGTTCATCCTTTTTATTTTTCAAAACCCATCGAAGACCATAGGGCACACAACCATGTGGTGGTTTGACTAGCTTCCAAACCTTTAAATGTTTAAATTGTAACAGCTCCTCTTGCATTGCACTAACCCACTCGTCAAACTTCAATGCCTCATAAGCATCTTTAGGTTCGATTTGACACACATAACATGAGTGAGCATGCACAAATATTCTTCCTGTCTTATTCAACGTCGAATAAAAAGCTGTTACCACATTCGCACTCTCTGTCTGAACATCTTCTGCTACTGTTGAACTTACACTTGTCACGGGAACCTCTGATGTAGTCGGAACTCCAGACGTAGAAGCTTCATTAGACTTCGCTTCAGGAATACTAATGTGAGGAATGCCTCTTGAATCCACATAATAATCATCAAGACGTTTAGGTGGCAGAATAACACGATTGGATCTACGTACACCTCCTGCTTCAGTTGGCGGTTCAATCACTGTTACAGTTGGTGGTTGATTATATAGAGGATTAAGATGTTCCTCTGTCAGTTGTATTCGACTAACTTCCTCGTCATCTTCAAGCTCACTATCTTCATCTGTATATACTACCCCGTCCTCATTTGAATCAAAATCACCTCTAACACTCTGCGAACTTGGTTGCAAGCTAGAAACCGGATTCTGAACCTGCGCTAGAATAGTGATAACATTCTCAGAAGAGTTTTGAAGAATAAAACAATATCTGAGTCAGAACTTCTTCATCTGTAGCATCTGGTGGAAGATTGAAGGAATCAAATAACTTATCATATTCAAACTGCCATGCGAACCCTTTACTAACACGAGGTGGAGCATTGCGTTGAATATCAACCTTATAACGTTCTTCCACACACTTTGACTCAGTATTATACACCCGTTTGTTCGGATTCCCATATCCTAAAAGATACCAGAGATCACCTTTGAATTAAATTTTCCTCCAGCGTCTCGTACCAGAATAGTACAAGGTGCACCAAAGGGTTCAAAATGTTTAATGTTCGGCTTTCTCTTGTGTAACAGTTCATAACATGTTTTACCATGTCTCTTCACCACCAGAACTCTGTTCATCACGTAGCATGCAGTACTCACGGCTTCACCCCAGAAAATAATTGGAAGACATGAATCAGCTAGCATTATTCTTGCGGTTTCAATTAGAGTCCTATTCTTTCTTTCAGCAACACCGTTTGATTGAGGTGTATAAGCAGGACTGAACTGTTGTTGTATCCCCTTCTCATTACAGAACAGCAACATCTGATTGTTCTTAAATTTCGTACCATTATCAATACGAATCTTTCTAACCTTCAACTTATACAAACTTTCGAGCTTCAGAATCAAAACTTTAATATGATCGAAAGTATCTGACTTGTGTTTCAACATCACAACCTACGAGAAACGGGAATATTCATCTGCAACTACCAAGCAATAAGACTCTCCGGTGAGAGTTTTACAGTTAACTGGACCAAAGAGATCCATGTGCAACAATTCCAAAGGAATATTAACTGAATGATGCTTCTTGGCAGTATGTGACTTCTTAGTCTGTTTCCTTTACTTACACGGAAGACAACCTTCAGGAATATGAAAACTCTTAACATTCACACCTTCAACTAATTCATTGTGAACTAGATTATTCATCTTCCTTAGACTCAGATGACCCATACGCTTATGCCAGATAATCGACTCCTGTTCAGTAGCCTTAGAAACGAAGGCCTGATGGCCTGTAGCTGCTTTAACATGAGCCTTAGGCATATCAAGGATATAGAGATCCTTGCACCTTGGAGCCGTCATCAGAATCATGCCTTCCGAAATTATAAACTCTTTTCTCAAAATATAACAAAACTTATCATCAAAGGCAACGATATACTTTTTGTCAGCAACTTGTGAAACTGAAAGCAGATTGTTCGACATCTGCTCTACATAATTAACTTTATCAAAGTTGACGTTCTCATTAGCAATAACACCCTGAGCAGTAATAAATCCTCCTTCACTACCTGTAAAAGAAACTGGTCCTCCATCCACTGTTTTCACATTAGACAGCAAAGACATGTTCCCTGTCATGTGTCTGGACGCCCCACTATCAACAATCCAAGTATTGCAGCGTGGATTGTATGCGACCTGCACATTAAAGTAAGAGGATCAGTTAGAAAGGGCCACCCATGCCCTAACGGCAGTGGGTTTCCCATCAACACCAACAACTGGCAACTCCACCCATTGTCCTTTAGATCCAGAAGGACCTTCAGGATTTTAAACACCCTTAACTTCTGATTTAGGTTTCCAAACTATGTTATTCAGTAATGGTTTTCTATAGTAATCATTAGTTTGAAAAATCTTTTTATCATTTGTTTTCACAGAAGAAGAATTAAACACCGGTGAAGGTGATCTTCTATTAAAGGAACGATTTGGACTAAGATCAACCTTCCTTCTGGGTGTCTGTCGAATGGGTCTACAATTTATAGCCCTGTGTCCCAACCTCCCACAATTGAAGCAGTTAACATTATCAAAATCATGAGAATTAAACAATTTGTGTCTAATTGGTGAAAACTGTCTCCTAGGTGGTTCAGTATGTTGTCTAGTCGTAGAGGGTGACGAGACTTGTTGCTTAACAGTCTGTCGACGACCAGGCGGAACATACTTGGACACATTACCATAATTGGAACTCTCACCTTTTGGTGGTTGTTCTACCTTAGGACCTGTTTCATCTATCCTTCCCTTACTGACAAACTTAGGTGACACTCCCTGAGTGTTCTTCTTCTTATTCTGTTTGGGAGTCACAGTGCTCTTAGACTGAGCCTTTTGACTTTCAGTCATCTTACCAACATTAGCAGGGTTCTTCAGAATGGTAACCGGTTTAGTGACAAGCTTAAAAGGTTTGCTGTCTTTCTCAGTGTCGATATCAGTATCTGACTCTGTTTCATAGACAACTGATAATGCTAAAAATGAACATATATTTCATAGCATTATTCCTCAAGAAAGACAAGCTTTTAGTTGCAATTGTTCTATTTACAAGTGATATTCGTTTAAATAATAAAAGGTGAAGACAAAAGACAGATTCGACGAATTGAAGACGCAAACGACCAAAAAGCTCAAAAGTACAAAATACAATCAAAGTGGTTCCAATTATTGATGAGAAACGTCTCAAAATTACAAAAGTACAAGACGCAAAACGCAAAGTACAAGGTATTAAATTGTACGCAAGGACGTTCGAAAAACCGGAACCGGGACCAAAGTCAACTCTCAACGCTCGACGCAACGGACTAAAAATTATGAGTCAACTATGCACATGAATATAATATAATATATAATTAATTCTTAAAATTAATATATATATTATATTATATATAAAACGTCGACAAACAAGAAAACAAAGAATTGTGAGCTGTTACCTACCACCATGCGATCGCATGGCCTAGAGGCACAAAAGCCATGCGATCGCATGGCCCTGAAATCCAGGCCTGGTCCTATAAAGTTCGCGAGTTTTGGACGAAATTAATCATCTTTTTCTTCTTTCTCTCATACGTAAACATATATATATATATATATATATATATATATATATATATATATATATATATATATATATATATATATATATATATATATATATATATATATATATATATTTTAATTTTAATTTTAATTTTAAATTCTAATAATAAGGGTATGTTAGCGAATGTTGTAAGGGTGTAAGTCGAAATTCTGTCCGTGTAACGCTACGCTATTTTTAATCACTGTAAGTTATGGTTAATGTTATTTTTAATTTAATGTCTCGTAGCTAAGTTATTATTATGCTTATTTAATGCCGAAGTAATCATGATGTTAGACTAAATATTAAAATTGGGTAATTGGGCTTTGTACCATAATTGGGGTTTGGACAAAAGAACGACACTTGTGGAAATCAGACTATGGGCTATTAATGGGTTTTATATTAACTAAACGATACCTCGTTAATTTAATATATAGACTTATAATTTGACGTATTTATATATAACCACATACGCTTGACTGGGTACGGTGGACGGGATATCTATAAATACCAATAATTGTTCATTTTACCGGACACGGAACTAGATTAATAGTTAATAGACTTGTTGAAACACGGGTGGATTACATTCAAGGGTAATTGGTGTAATTGTTAACAAAGTAGTAAAACCTTGGTTTACACGCAGTCGATAACATGGTGTATTCATTAAACAAAGTATTAAAACCTTGTTACAATTCGAATCCCCAATTAGTTGGAATATTTGACTTCGGGAATAAGAATAATTTGACGAAGACCTTCGCACTTTATATTTATGACTGATGGACTATTATGGACAAATCCGTATGGACATATCGAATAATCCAGGACAAAGGATAATTAACCCATGGGAATAAACTAAAAATCAACACGTCAACCATCATGATTACGGAAGTTTAAATAAGCATAATTCCTTTATTTCATATTTAATTTCCTTTATTTTATATTTAATTACACTTTTAATTATCGTACTTTTTGATTATCGCACTTTTATTTATCGCAATTTCATTATCGTTATTTATTTTCCGCTTTAAATTAAGTCTTTTATTTATTTAATATTTTACATTAGGTTTTAACTGCGACTAAAGTTTTAAAATCGACAAACCGGTCATTAAACGGTAAAAACCCCCTTTTTATAATAATAATATTACTTATATATATATTTGTATTTTTATAAGTTAAACTAATATAGCGTTAAGCTTTGTTTAAGTGTATCCCTGTGGATGAACCGGACTTACTAAAAACTATACTACTGAACGATTAGGTACACTGCCTATAAGTGTTGTAGCAAGGTTTAGGTATATCCATTCTATAAATAAATAAATATCTTGTGTGAAATTGTATCGTATTTAATAGTATTTTGTTATAAAAATAATACTATTTCCTAGTACACCTGGCACACATCAAGTATTTTTGGCGCCGCTGCCGGGGACAATTCTGCTTAAACGCCGGAAGCGCAACGCTATATAAAAAAAAAGATTTTTATTAATTTTTAGTTTACTTTTATAAAAATACGCTTTTGTAAAAAATATACGTTTTAAATTTTAAAAACCAAAAATATAAAAGTAAAACAATATATATATATATATATATATATATATATATATATATATATATATATATATATATATATATATATATATATATATATATATATATATATATATTTAAGAGTTTGCTACATATATATATATATAATTATAAAGTTTCTTTATTTTTATTTTAGTTTTTAAAATTAAATTTTTATTTAAGTTATATAAATATTATATATATATTTAAAACAGAAAACTGAAAAAAATATAAAAGAAATCTACTCGGCCCGTACTGTAGCAGCCCAATTTCAGGCCCTAAAATCTACTCCATGCGATCACATGGATTTTTAACGTGAGGACCATGCGATCGCATGACCCTGTCAGACACGCCACATTTGACCTAGTTTCGCATTAATTACGGAGTATATTTAATTATTATTATTATAAAACCCTAATTAGGATTTTGTTATTTAATTAATTAAGTTAGTTTTAGTATTTAATTTATATATTTAGTTTAATTAAATTATAAAATTAATAGTTTTAATAAATAAATAATATAAAAATAATATTTTTATAAAAATTGTACTTTTTACAACTTTAAGTATATTTTTATATTTTTTTTTCCTTTTTAATTTATTTTAGCGTAATATTTGCATTTTTCGCTCGTTTTTAGCTTTAAGTCATAGTTTTTGCCATAGTATTTTTACTTCTAGATTTTTAGGCTTTGCCGTAAAATCCCTTAAGTACTTTTTCTTTAGACTAAGATTTAAGTGCTTTAGAATTTTGCGACGCCGTTTTTATATTTTAGTACCTTTTTAAGTTATTTCCATTTGGGATATAGAATTTCTTTTAAGCTTTAATATTTTTAGACGCAACTTTTAATTTTTAGTTTTTAGTTCCTTTTTAAGTTTCGACGCGCTACATTCTTATTTTTATTTTTCGACTTTTTATTTTTTGACGTTTTTCGATGCGCTCTTTTTCTTTCTTATTTCTCGACATTCTAGTTTTTAGGACATAGAATTTTTCTATTTCTGCTCTAAAATTTCTTTAAATTACGAAAAATTATTTTAAGTGGTTAAATTGATAGACATCAAAATTTTCTGGTTCGTAGTAATAGTTGGATTTGTACGTGGACCGGGTTATTGGAGCCAAACAGTACTCAATTATATTGAGACCAAACGAATCCTGTCCCTCTGCTGCATCTTTTGGCTATTCGAAACGTGGGCAAAATCAAAAAAGTCTATTAATTTGATAACTTATATAATTTTTCTTATTTTTATAACTAATAGGATATTCAGTGAATGCACCGAGCAAAACGTTCACCACCTGTAACTCGATCAAGACATCTAGCAAATATTGTCGCCGTTGATTTTTCTTTAGAATCGTCATCCAGTCGACCAAGTACTCCAATTCAAATTTCCGATAATCCATTTTTTGAACCCGACCTCACAATTGAGAATCCGGAGAATATTCAGGGACAATTCATAGATCCTGAACCATTAATCTTTCCTCCGGAACCACCAATCATTCAAACGGAGATTGTCGAGGAACGAACCATTAAATCAGAATACTCTAGTGATTCAGATTCAACAAATTCAATTATGGAGAATCTGGAACCTCTAAGTATGGAAGACCGAATGCGAGCTAAACGTACTGGCCAAGGTCACGCAATTACTCAACCTGACATTAATGCGCCAGATTATGAAATCAAGGGACAAATCCTACATATTGTAACTAATCAATGCCAATTTAGTGGTGCGCCGAAGGAAGATCCAAATGAACATCTTCGTACCTTTAATAGGATCTGCACCCTATTTAAAATCAGAGAAGTGGAGGATGAGCAGATATATCTCATGTTATTTCCCTGGACTTTAAAGGAAGAAGCCAAAGATTGGTTGGAATCGTTACCTGAAGGAGCGATTGATACATGGGATGTTTTAGTTGAAAATTTTCTCAAACAATTCTTTCCGGCATCTAAAGCCGTGAGACTTCAAGGAGAAATTGTTACGTTCACACAGAAGCCAAACGAAACTCTATATGAGGCGTGGACAAGATTTGGAAAGTTATTGAGAGGATGTCCGCAACATCGTTTAGACACTTGTCAAATAGTACAAATATTCTACCAAGGATGCGACATCACAACAAGAAAAGACATCAATATAGCAGCTGGTGGTTCCATTATGAAGAAAACAGCAACTGATGCTTACAAAATTATTGATAACACTGCTTCCCACTCACATGAGTTGCACCAAGAAAAAGATATCGTTAGATCATCTAAAGCAGCTAAAGCCGATTCTAGCCATGACTTAGATTCCATTTCTGCAAAGATAGATGCTGTCGAGAGACGAATGGAAAAGATGATTAAGGATATTCACTCAATACGAATTAGTTGTGAGCAGTGTGGAGGACCACATTTGAAAAAAGATTGTCTCAGCATTGAACTAACAATGGAACAAAGAGAGAATGTTTCATACATAAACCAAAGGCCTGGAAATAATTATCAGAATAATTATCAACCACCAAGACCAAACTACAATCAAAATCAGAATTATAACCGAAATGTTCCATACAACAACCAACAAGGTCCTAGCAATCAACAAGTATCCAATAATACTTACAACCAGCAAAGACCTGTTTTTCAAAACAAACCACCACAAACTGATGATAAAAAGCCAAATTTAGAAGATATGATGTCAAAGCTAGTTGAATCTCAAACGCAGTTTTTCACATCTCAGAAACAAACCAATGAACAAAATGCTCAAGCATTTAGAAATCAACAAGCTTCTATTCAAAATCTGGAACAAGAAGTAAGTAACCTAGCAAGGTTAATAGGTAAAAGAAAACCGGGAAGTCTACCAAGTGATACAAATGCTAACTCCCGGAATGAAACAGCTAAAGCCATTACCACAAGAAGTGGTATTACACTTAAACCACCTGAAATACCTGTAATTTCTGATGAAGCTATTCCTACTCCACAAGAACCACAATCTGAGCAAGATAAGGAAAAAGAACCGGTAGTTGAAAAGGTTAATGAATATAACACATTTAAGGCTAAATCTTATGTTAAACCATACCAACCACCACTTCCTTACCCGAGTAAAATGAGAAAAGAGAGACTTGAAGCCGAGCAATCCAAATTTTTGGATATGTTTAAACAGATAAATGTAAATCTTCCTTTCATTGATGTAATTTCAGGAATGCCTAGATATGCTAAATTTCTGAAAGATCTAATCACAAATAGAAAGAAAATGGAAGAACTCTCGGCTGTTACTATGAATGCTAATTGTTCAGCAGTGCTATTGAATAAAATACCAGAAAAATTATCTGATCCAGGAAGTTTCACAATTCCATGTTTTCTGGGTAGTCTTAGTTCAATAGAAGCATTGGCAGACTTAGGTGCTAGTATAAATCTAATGCCGTATTCACTATACGCTAAACTAGACCTTGGAGAATTGAAACCAACACGAATAAGCATACAACTAGCCGATAGATCAGTAAAATATCCTAGAGGGATAATGGAGAATATGCTAGTTAAAGTTGGTACTTTAGTATTTCCAGTAGATTTTGTTATTCCGGACATGGAAGAAGATTCTCGAGTACCTCTCATATTAGGAAAACCATTCTTAAACACGGCTAAAGCAATGATAGACGTGTTCGGTGAGAAACTGACCCTAAGTATAGAGGACGAGAGTGTTACCTTTTCTGTGGATAGAGCAATGCAACAACCGTAATCTGCGGATGATACATGTTATTATATTCAAACTATAGATTCACATGCAGAATTGTTAGAAGAATTTCCAGAATTACAAGGAACAGGAGAATGTTCTTTAGGAGAAGGAACTGAACCAATTGATGAAACTAAAATGTTAGCTACACTTATGGCTAATGGATATGAACCAACAACAGAAGAAATTCAAATACTAAAAGAAGAAGACAGATATCGATACAAATCATTGATAGAAGAACCACCGACATTAGAGTTAAAGCCACTTCCAAACCATTTGAAATATGCTTATTAACATGGTGAATCTGAATTACCTGTAATAATATCGTCTTCTCTTACTGAAAATGAAAAATCTCAACTCATTTCTGTGTTAAAAGCTCATAAACCAGCTATTGCATGGAAGATTCATGATATTAAGGGAATAAGTCCTTCGTATTACACACATAAAATCCTTATGGAAGAAGGTCATAAAACGTATGTGCAACGTCAACGAAGACTAAATCCTAATATGCAAGATGTTGTTAAGAAAGAAATTATTAAACTGCTAGATGCAGGTTTAATTTATCCAATCTCTGATAGTCCATGGGTAAGCCCAGTTCAATGCGTACCTAAGAAGGGTGGCATGACTATCATTACAAATGAAAAAAATGAGCTTATTCCTACTAGGACTGTAACAGGATGGCGTGTTTGTATTGATTATAGAAAATTAAATGACGCCACCAGAAAAGATCACTTTCCCTTACCTTTTATTGATCAAATGTTGGAAAGATTAGCCGGAAATAGTTACTATTGTTTTCTTGATGGTTTTTCCGGATATTTTCAAATTCCAATAGCACCCGAGGACCAAGAGAAAACCACGTTCACGTGCCCTTATGGTACTTTTGCTTACAAACGCATGCCATTTGGACTTTGCAACGCCCCTGTAACCTTTCAAAGGTGCATGATGGCGATTTTTCACGACATGATAGAAGAATGCATGGCAGTTTTCATGGATGACTTTTCAGTCTTCGGTGATACATTTGAATCATGTCTAGTTAATCTTGACCGAATGCTTATTAGATGCGAACAATCAAATCTATTTCTTAATTGGGAGAAATGCCATTTCATGGTTAAAGAAGGCATCGTTCTTGGTCATAAAATTTCAAAGGAAGGAATTGAAGTGGATAGAGCTAAAGTAGATGTAATTGCTAAACTTCCACATCCCACCAATGTTAGAGGAGTTAAGAGTATTCTAGGTCATGCCGGTTTTTACCGACGTTTCATAAAAGATTTTTCTAAAATTGCCACTCCTATGAAAAAACTCCTAGAAAAGGATGCTCCATTCATCTTTTCAAATGAATGCATCAAATCTTTTAATATACTTAAAGAAAAACTCACTAATGCGCCGATCATGATAACTCCAAATTGGAATCTACCATTTGAACTCATGTGCGATGCAAGTGATTTTGCAATGGGAGCCGTTTTAGGACAAAGGATTGAAAAATGATTTCAACCTATATATTATGCTAGTAAGACGTTACAAGGAGCACAAACGAATTACATAACTACTGAAAAATAACTCCTTGCTATTGTCTTTGCTTTTGACAAATTTCGTTCATATCTCGTTCTAGCTAAAACGGTGGTCTATACCGACCATTCTGCTCTTAGATACCTATTTTCAAAACAAGATGCCAAACCAAGATTAATCCGTTGGATCTTACTCTTACAAGAGTTTGATATTGAAATCCGAGATAAAAAGGGAGCAGAAAATCTCGCCGCTGATCATCTTTCTCGTCTTGAAAATCCCGAATTAGAAGTTCTAAATGAATCGGCCATACAAGACAACTTTCCTGATGAATATCTATTGAAGATAGATTATAATGAAATTCCATGGTTTGCAGACTATGCAAACTACTTAGTATGTGGATTCCTTGAAAAAGGGTTGTCGTACCAAAAACGAAAGAAATTCTTTAGTGATATAAAACACTATTTCTGGGAAGATCCACATTTGTTTAAAAGTTGTCCCGATGGAATAATACGCCGATGTGTATTCGGAGATGAAGCTAGTAAAATCTTAAACCATTGTCACACAGGACCAACAGGAGGGCATCATGGGCCTCAACTTACATCAAGAAAAGTTTACGATGCTGGATTCTATTGGCCTACAATTTTCAAAGACGCACACCTTCTTTGCAAATCCTGTGATGCTTGTCAAAGGGCCGGAAAGATAAGTCAACGTGATGAAACAAAATGTCATTCAAGTATGTGAAGTATTTAACATTTGGGGTATTGACTTTATGGGTCCATTTCCAAAATCTCATAATAGTCTCTACATTCTCGTTGCCATTGATTATGTATCTAAATGGGCGGAAGCACAAGCTCTCCCAACTAACGATGCACGAGTTGTAGTCAACTTTTTAAAACGTCTTTTTGCAAGGTTTGGAACATCGAAAGCTTTAATAAGTGATAGGGGTACTCATTTTTGTAATAATCAACTTGAAAAAGTTCTCAAAAGATATGGAGTAACTCATAAAATCTCCACCGCTTATCATCCACAAACAAGTGGACAAGTTGAAAATACCAACCGAGCTTTGAAACATATTTTAGAGAAAACCGTAGGATCAAATCCGAAGAAATGGTCCATTAAATTGGAGGATACACTCTGGACTTTTAGAACAGCCTATAAAACTTCAATTGGTACCACACCTTTTAAACTCGTTTACTGAAAAGCATGTCATCTTCTAGTAGAAATTGAACACAAAGCATTTTGGGCTTTAAAGACATGTAATCTTGATTTACATGAAGCCGGACGTCTACGGTTAAGTCAATTAAATGAATTAGAAGAATTAAGACATGAAGCATACGAAAATTCGTTAATCTATAAAGAAAGAACGAAGAAATGGCATGATAAAAGAATCAGAAGTTCAAAAGAATTCAAAGAAGGAGACAGAGTTCTTCTTTTCAATTCACGATTCAAGCTATTTCCTGGAAAATTGAAATCAAGATGGTCTGGACCATTCATAGTCAAAAGAGTTTTCCCATACGGAATAATAGAGTTAATAAATTCAAATGGGATTGAATTTAAGGTTAATGGTCACAGAGTTAAACATTACATACATGGTCCGATGGAAGTTGACAACGAAGTTAATCACAATTTCAACGCCACAGCTAACTAAGTGTGGGGAAGTTTGAATCTTTAAAGGATAATATGTATTTCTGTTAGAGTTAGATTTTCTGTTTTCGTGTAGTTCTCAAGAATGGAATCCGAATGGTCTTTCCCTGGCAGACCCTAAAGAACTAGTCTTCTCCCCCCCATTCTGAATTTTTATTTTTTTTAGGTTTTACGAGATGAAGACTTCCTGTGAACTAAACCATGGTCTAATGCTACACGCTTTGATCACTAAATGTAATAATGACACCTTTCCAAGTGAAATAGTATCATTAATCAGAGGTAAATTGGACGGAGTAAGAAAAGAATCCAGGAACGAAAATAATAAGTTACAATTTGGTAAAGGAAAATCAAAATCAGCAGCGAAAAGAAGAGCACGACACCTTGAAAGATGTCACAAATGCGGAAAATGGTCACACGAAGGAAAATGTTCGACGAATCAGACATATTCCAATACCGAATTCGTTACTTTATGCAGAGATGGACCGTTCATATGTTTCGAAGAAAAAACGTTGAATGCTCGAAGTTACGCCTATGTAGCTATGGAAAACTAATTAGTCCGACTATCTTATGAGTGGGCTAGAGCAGGTCACTAAGAATTCTATTTCACAGGTAAGTTTGTACAGTTTTCAGTTTTTATTTTTATTTTTATTTTTAACCTTTTGATAATAAACGTTGAATCGTTCGCTATAAAGTATTAAATTGGTATTCAATAAAATTAGGTATGCGTAACCGAAATTATTGATATCATACAAAAATTTATTACATCACTGCGAAATTTACCGTTTATTCTTAAGGTATAAATATCTTTAATCAATCAACCCAAAATATTTCAAAAATTCGTCAGGAGTAAAACTAGGTAATATAGCCGAAATTACTTTACCGAAAAGGGGCGTATATTTTTGATAATATTTGATTGATTAAAGTGGGATAAAAGACCAAAAAGATTTTTAATTTTATTTTTACTTTGTTTTTAAAATTAATATTAAATTAATATTGTAAACCTTTTAAAATTAATATATTTAAAATTGTAAATATTTGAAAAATTAATATTTTTAATATAAGTTTGTATGTATAAAAACAAAAATATAATAAAAGTTTGGTGTGACTTTTCAATTTTCATAATATGAATTTTTAATTTTATGCATTTTAAATTTAAGTTTGGTGTGAATTTAAAAACAAAAATTTACTTTATTTCATTAAGTTAAAAATTTGATATTTAAAATTCGTCGTGAGTAGAAAACTAGGTCGTTGAACCGAAATTGCTTTACCCAAGGGAGGGACGAGAACTTTTATTATCATTATTTTTAATCTTATTGAATTAAAGTATGCCAAAAACAATAAATAAAAAAAAACCCAAAAATCTTTGCTTTTAAAACAAACGCCAATATGTTTGGAAACTTTGGTAAAATTTAATCAATTTTCTACGCTAATCACCCTCAATAATTTAAATTGTTACTGATTTCTTGCAAATGAGGGTATTGCAAGATCTTAAGTGTGGGAAGGGGTTAAATTCTTTCGGATTTTTAACATTTTAAACTTAAACACTTGGTTACCATTAAAAATACTAGTAACGCAGTAGTTGTATTAGAATCTAGTGCTCTCTGATAATAAAGAACAGCCCTAGTCTTATATACTGACTACCCAATTCTAGTAAAATTTTTCAAAATTTTCAATTAAATGAATTCAAAATCATGTTTATACATATTTATGAACGATAAAACTAGGTGTTAACACCGAAATTATTGTTACCTCAGAAAGGACATAAATTGAGAAACAAACCAAAATGTTAGAATTCATTCAAAATGGAATAGAGGACAATAAAAAGACAAAGAAAGGAAAATAAAAGCCAAGTGTGGGAAAAATTTACCAAGTTATTTAAAATATAAGTCACATATTTTTGTAACAAATAACTGAAGATACTTTTGCTTTGGATTAAACTAAACAGTTTTACCCAATTTACTGTAATACATTTAAAAGAAAGATGGATCTACATAATGAATCAATTTCATCATTAAAAGGAAGTAAAGTCTTTCGAAAAAGAAACGCGCTTCTTGATTTAGGTCATGAAGTTGTCGTCCAGACCAGCTGTAGGTTGACGAAAAATCTAGAAAAGTCATCTCTAAAATCAGCAGGAAATCCACGGACCTCAGCATCAAACAGGGTCGCCAAGTGGTCAGACTTATCCTAACCATGAGAGGATCTGTCTCGTAAAATGGGGAGGACGCCGTGCAAATTAGATGGATAAGACTAATGAATCAGATCCCCAGAAAGGATAATCTCCTTAAAGATAAAAAAAATCAGCTTTTAAGCCTGATATTACTCAATCCTAGAGATTGACCTTAAAGATTGAGAATTATAAACTCATGGAATTCGATGATATCTAAACTCGAGCTTGAACGAGAAAATATTTTGATAAAAATTACAAACCGATTTGTTTTCTGAAAACCCATTTTCAATGCGTTCATTACCATTGAACGTAAAATCCTAGAAATTTACCTGGAATTCATTAGGTCACCTGAACCAAATCGGGTGTCAACCGTAAGAACGGTGGTTGCATAGCATGGTCAAGGACAGGACCTTATGCCAGACCGGAAAATTATAAGGGTGAGCTTTACTATTTCTCCTACCAAGGATAGTAATTGCATCCGACACGTTATAGACCATAATTAAAAGCATGTCAGGGGATATTGCCTTAACAGTTGCTTGTTCAACGCTTTCCTTTACAACCGGACGGTAGTTTACCGAAAGGTAATATACGGAGCAAGTATACTGGACGTGTTGCTTTCCCAATACAAGGTTAGTAAGTGGGTGACACAAAATCGCAAGTTTTGAGCTAAAATTTTCAAATATGAAACCCACCAAACCCACAAATATAATTTGCAAACACCGGTGAAGGGTTATTCCGGAAAACCTATCTAGGGTAAAAGCTAGATTTAATTTTCAAAAGATCAAATGTTTTCATAAAGATCCAATTTCCTTAAGGATCTAAATTTTTATAGTCATGTGGGACTGTAAACCACATCGTTACTACCATTGTTCATACCGCCGTATAGAAATCACTGATGTACAAAGTGTGAAGAATAAAGAAGTGATTCTAGTATTTTTATTTCAAGACTATATTGCTTGAGGACAAGCAACGCTCAAGTGTGGGAATATTTGATAATGCTAAAAACGAACATATATTTCATAGCATTATTCCTCAAGAAAGACAAGCTTTTAGTTGCAATTGTTCTATTTACAAGTGATATTCGTTTAAATAATAAAAGGTGAAGACAAAAGACAAATTCGACGAATTGAAGACGCAAACGACCAAAAAGCTCAAAAGTACAAAATACAATCAAAGTGGTTCCAATTATTGATGAGAAACGTCTCAAAATTACAAAAGTACAAGACGCAAAATGCAAAGTACAAGGTATTAAATTGTACGCAAGGACGTTCGAAAAATCGGAACCGGGACCAAAGTCAACTCTAAACGCTTGACGCAACGGACTAAAAATTATGAGTCAATTATGCACATGAATATAATATATAATTAATTCTTAAAATTAATATATATATTATATTATATATAAAACGTCGACAAATAAGAAAACAAAGAATTGTGAGCTGTTACCTACCACCATGCGATCGCATGGCCTGGAGGCACAAAAGCCATGCGATCGCATGGCCCTGAAATCCAGGCCTGGTCCTATAAAGTTCGCAAGTTTTGGACGAAATTAATCATCTTTTTCTTCTTTCTCTCATACGTAAACATATATATATATATATATATATATATATATATATATATATATATATATATATATATATATATATATATTTATATTTATATTTTAATTTTAATTTTAAATTCTAATAATAAGGGTATGTTAGCGAATGTTGTAAGGGTGTAAGTCGAAATTCTGTCCGTGTAACGCTACGCTATTTTTAATCACTGTAAGTTATGGTTAATGTTATTTTTAATTTAATGTCTCGTAGCTAAGTTATTATTATGTCTATTTAATGCCGAAGTAATCATGATGTTAGACTAAATATTAAAATTGGGTAATTGGGCTTTGTACCATAATTGGGGTTTGGACAAAAGAACGACACTTGTGGAAATCAGACTATGGGCTATTAATGGGTTTTATATTAACTAAACGATACCTCGTTAATTTAATATATAGACTTATAATTTGACGTGTTTATATATAACCACATACGCTTGACTGGGTACGGTGGGCGGGATATCTATAAATACCAATAATTGTTCATTTTACCGGACACGGAACTGGATTAATAGTTAATAGACTTGTTGAAACAGGGGTGGATTACATTCAAGGGTAATTGGTGTAATTGTTAACAAAGTAGTAAAACCTTGGTTTACACGCAGTCGATAACCTAGTGTATTCATTAAACAAAGTATTAAAACCTTGTTACAATTCGAATTCCCAATTAGTTGGAATATTTGACTTCGGGAATAAGAATAATTTGACGAAGACTTTCGCACTTTATATTTATGACTGATGGACTATTATGGACAAATCCGTATGGACATATCCAATAATCCAGGACAAAGGATAATTAACCCATGGAAATAAACTAAAAATCAACACGTCAACCATCATGATTACGGAAGTTTAAATAAGCATAATTCCTTTATTTCATATTTAGTTTCCTTTATATTATATTTAATTACACTTTTAATTATCGTACTTTTTAATTATCGCACTTTTATTTATCGCAATTTCATTATCGTTATTTATTTTACGCTTTAAATTAAGTCTTTTATTTATTTAATATTTTACATTAGGTTTTAACTGCGATTAAAGTTTTAAAATCGACAAACCGGTCATTAAACGGTAAAAATCCCCTTTTTATAATAATAATATTACTTATATATATTTGTATTTTTATAAGTTAAACTAATATAGCGTTAAGCTTTGTTTAAGTGTATCCCTGTAGACGAACCGGACTTACTAAAAACTATACTACTGTACGATTAGGTACACTGCATATAAGTGTTGTAGCAAGGTTTAGGTATATCCATTCTATAAATAAATAAATATCTTGTGTAAAATTGTATCGTATTTAATAGTATTTCGTTATAAAAATAATACTATTTCCTAGTACACCTCGCACACATCAACAACATCTAAAGGTTTCTTTGACTCAACTACCTTACCAGAACTCTCAACAGGTGTTTCCTTAGGCTTACCATATCCTGGTTCTACAACTGGACCCTTACATTTCTCAACCGGTTTGTTAATATACTCACCTAAAAGTGGTGGGGCAACCTGGTTATAACCTAAACCTTGCTGTTTAGGATGATTCAAAGTCTGTTTCACATAAGACATCCTCTGCCAATTGTCAATTCGAGCTTTCTCAGACTCGTATTTCAACTTAAAGGAATCCTTTTCTGTCTTAAGAGTCTCTATCTATCCCAAATACATAGTAATCACTTTTCCATCATCTATAACAGTTGATTTTAAGTGACCTACCTGATTCTTTAAAGACTTAATCACATCAACATAGTCTTTCTGTTTATTAAGATAGAAAAGCGCATCATCATAGTTCTTTTTATTCGTCTGATTCTCTACACTTAGGTTCTTAAGTTCAATTCTAAGCTTAGGACAAGTCTCACATGTTATAGATATCGCATTAAGCTTAGTGATAACACATTCAAGCCTCTCAATTTCCTGTTCATAACCAATGCATTTAGAACAATTAGAGACTGAGTCATTACATACATTATCATTACCGGACGTGTTAGCCATGAATGCATAGTCATTTCTTCCAACCTGAGAATCTGCATCTGATTCTGATTCTGACTCTGAGCTCGTACTATCCGAGTAATCAGCCTCATAACCTCCTTTACCCTCACCTTGATCTGAACAAACTGGACTCTGAACCGTAACAATCTTCTCATCACCACTCTTAAGATCACAGTTGAGCAAATGTTCCAGCTCTTTCCTGAACCAAGTACCAACATGACAACTCATCCCTTCTTCTTCATCAGACGAGTCAGTAGTAAACTCAAGATCCAATAAGTCCTGAGTTTTGCGAAACTTATCATACAACCTATCTTTAATCCTCTTCCTGAAGCAGAATTTCATAAGCTCTTCTGCTCTCTTCAACCTAGCATCACATTTGCACACATAGCATGTGCAATTCGGATTACCCTTACCAGTACAACCTGCATTTTTCTGAACAATTCTTCCCTCTTTAATTTCTGCTTCGCTTTTACCTACAAACACAACGTTAGCTTTCCGTGTATCTACCGAGATGGACCAGTCACAAACTTCATCAGCATACATTGTAGTCAAAGCCTTAGATTGAACAGAACCCGAAGATTCTTTCTCTACAATTACATGTTGTGGAGTAACTGAGATGGTTGTCTGGTGAAAAGGATCACGAAAACCAGGCTTGGGTGGTCTCGTGCAAGTTTTCTTAAAGTGACCATATTCATCACAATTGTAGCACCTAACCTTTGACATATCAAAAACAAACTTCGAATCTCGATTTAAACTCAACGATCTTTGTCCTGTTCTCTTCAAGTACTTTCTAGCACGTCTCACAATGCTACCCATACAGTAGAGTATATCCATTCTCTCAAGCTCGTCCTCATCAATCTGATCATAGTCTTTATTTTCAAGATGACTATTAAGCACTTGTCTACCAATCATATCGATGTATGAGTTAACAACAATAGCTGCCAATGCCATATCTTCCTGAATAGATTCGCGAGATCTCTTCTTGATATTCTCAGTTTGAAACACAAGAGTCTGAGTCTGAGTCTGAGTCTGAGTCTGTTGAATCGGAGAATCTTCAATCATCTTAATTGTAGAATTCTGAGCTTGTAATTTAGCATTAAAGTAGCCGGACTGAGATGATGGTGCAGACATTTATGAAGCATTGGCTGTTATGTATGCTGTCTGTAGTGGAGCATGAGTACCAGAAGATGAAGCTAAAGTTGATGCAGCAGCAGCTACAGAACCAAGTCTCTTTCTCTTTGCTTCATCCTGAATGTCCTTCTCCATTAACTTCGAAGTAAAAGCTGTTAGTGTCAACGGACGACCTGATGAACTGTACCTGTTCTGAATCTTTTCTATCTCATGATCCCACTTTTCTGGAAGACCATCTTTCAACACCCTTACTGCCTTTTCATCAGGCACCTCAATCCCATAATCTGTCATCTCTGCAACTAATAACCGATATCTCTCCAAAGTTTATCCTAGAGATTCTGATGGAAGAGCTGCAAACACTCTCCACTCATCCTTCAAAACCTTACCCTTAGTCGCACGATAAGTAGCTGTACCTTCTGTTGCAGATTGAAGAGCCAACCAGATAGTATAGGAAGTTTTGTTTCGGTTCTTAAATTGCTGAAAAATCTTCTTTGACAAAGCTTGTGTAAACTGAGCATAACATCTACACTCAAGATTGTACTCTTCATGCTCTGTAGGACTAAACTGTGAAGTTTCTTTAGGTTCACCATCTGCTCCGCATGGCCATACATACGAATTCTCAATACATTTCTAAAGTCTAGAATCGACATCGTTTAAGTAAATAACAAACCTAACTTTCCAGTCCAAGAAGTTCTTAAGATTGTCAAGTCTAGGTACTTTATTTGATGAACCAGATTCACTTTCATTCAGTAATAGTTTTTGTAGTCCATGTGCAATTACTAACGCACTGTATTCATTCATCATTTGTTCGTTTGTGTCAGACATTTTAATTAATTGAGTATTAAACGTAAGATTAAATATGAGCTGTTTAAAGTCACACGGTCGATTGTCCTTGACACACGGTCGATTGTCCTTGACACACGGTCGATTGAATAAGACACACGGTCGTGTGTATGACTCA
This sequence comes from Rutidosis leptorrhynchoides, assembly GCF_046630445.1. NCBI lineage: Eukaryota > Viridiplantae > Streptophyta > Magnoliopsida > Asterales > Asteraceae > Rutidosis > Rutidosis leptorrhynchoides. The sequence goes on along the minus strand of NC_092342.1, from coordinate 349,467,063 downwards.
CACGGTCGATTGTCTGACTAAATTTTGGCAGCACTTCGTTACAAGCTGAGCCTTGGGTATTACTAACTCACACGGCCGATTATCTATCTCCCACGGTCAGTTGACTATCTCACACGGTAGAGTGACTAACTCACACGGCCGACTGACTTTAGGAAACTAACACGGCTCTGGTAAAACTCACACGGTCGGTTGAACTACTCACACGGTCGAGCTAAGGACTCACTCGGTCGGTTGTCAGGACACACACGGCCGAGTGTGTTCTTGACAGGAGCAGGTCGACTATTAGGGTTTTCTAGACAAAAATCGATTTTGCAATCGATTAGGGATGAAAAACACAAAACCAACACGTAAAAAATAATAGTGATAACTCCATAAACACCTTTTGACAATAAAAACCCCAACAATAACGCAGAAAAGCAGATTAATTGACTAAAAACCCAAAAAAACCAAAAACACCAATTTTGACCCAAAAAACGATTTGATCAAGCAAAACCAGAGACTCCAGCTCTGATACCACTTTGTAGACGTTTATTCTTAGGATCTGTAACATCCGTGTTACATCCGTCCCACATCGGTTGGAAAGGGGAACGAAGCATGCCTTATAAGGGTGTGGAGACCTTTCCTAGCATGACGCGTTTTGGGACCACAAGCGCAGCAGATCCCATGAGAACTCTGCAGTTAAGCGTGCTCAGGCGAGAGCACTACCAGGATGGGTGACCTCCTGGGAAAGTGCTCATCGTGTTTGGTCACCAAGAAAAATCTGTGCGCCTATGGGCAAAGCGGACAATATCATGCTACGGGGAACGTGTTACCTGGGATGTTACAGATGGTATCAGAGCCAGGCCCCGGACCAAACGTGCATAGCGAGGATGTTGTGTCCCATTAGGGGGGAAGATTGTAACATCCGTGTTACATCCGTTCCACATCGGTTGGAAAGGGGAACGAAGCATGCCTTATAAGGGTGTGGAGACCTTTCCTAGCATGACGCGTTTTGGGACCACAAGCGCAGCAGATCCTATGAGAACTCTGCAGTTAAGCGTGCTCAGGCGAGAGCACTACCAGGATGGGTGACCTCCTGGGAAAGTGCTCATCGTGTTTGGTCGCCAAGAAAAATCCGTGCGCCTATGGGCAAAGCGGACAATATCATGCTACGGGGAACGTGTTACCTGGGATGTTACAGGATCTTAGGTCGCTTGCAATCTATCTTAGAGGCGGAATACACTAGAATAAGGTTAAACTGAGATATGAGTCATTTTGGGATCGAATAGATCAAACCTAGAGCCAAAAACTAGATTAGATCGACACCTAGACGATATATTTCGGTGGTATATGGTGTTAGGGTTCTCTGGAGACGAAAACTTACGACTTAGGGTAAATGGGACGAGGAGTCTTAAACAATTAGGCTAAAACCCGTATATATACTGCCTACCAGACACACTCGGTCGATTGTGTCCCTCAGTCGGTCGACTGAGTAGGACAGTCGGTCGAGTGTGTACACACACTCGGTCGACTGTCTGAGCAGTTTAACTTATTGATCATTTAACAAGTTAAGTACGCACAAACATAAATATAATCAATAGTCTCGAGTAAACATTATTACATAACCGAAATGTGTTAAACATAAAGACAAACAACGGCTGGGGATTCATGCACCAACAAAAGCAACACGTTACTTCTCTATATGTACATGTTGAAAAATATGACTTGACCATCAATAAATTATATACTTGTATACTCCAATATTTTATAGTATGATTTCTTGGGACCATGGCATCTAATTAAGGCTGATTAAGTCCAATTTAAGTAACCTCCTTAATGCAAAACAAGTTTTAACTTTCCATATGTTTGTTGGGAGCCAATGTGCTTCTTTATAGCAGTTTTTCTTACTTTAAAAAAAAAAAAAAAAAAAAAAATTTGTTTTGATCATTTTTAGGACTTTTGATATAGCAAGCATATCACGAAAATTAATAAGGATTTAAAGAGAATGAATAGTTTTAATGACTAAATAAACTTATACTCGTAATAAGTTATAACGTGACAACCAACCCACTTGAGGTTGCCAATTGTTTATGGTTAGTTATTAAACAGCTTTAATTTATTAAATTCTAATTGGCTCAACAGCATGGTATTTGGTGTCACTTGGTTCTAAAATCAAAGTTAGTAGGTAAGTTTGTACGTCATAACTATATATTATAACTATTACTATTAATTAATATTAATATTTAGATTAATATTTAATAATAACCTATATCTATGTGTTTTTTTTTTTTTTTTTTTTTTTTTTTTTATTAACAAAAATTAATTTTAAAACTATGTAACTACGTAGTTAAACCGAATATCTTGAGAGGGTGGGAGAAAATAAAAATTAAAGTTTGAAAAGTAATCAAAAGTGTAATGATACATATATGCCGCCGTTCATCAACACACCGAAAGGTTTACATATGGTTACTGGTCAGATGCTTACTCAATTCAAAAATTAAAATTTAAAAATTAAAATTTTTGGTGTCTTAAGAATTAACAAGTCTATTATCTATAAATCTATAAAGTAAACTAAAACCAATGTCAAAACACTTTACCCCCTTTGTAGTTTGTACAAAGAAGCCATGAACTTCCCGGTGAACACGTTACCGGAGTTTATTAAAATTCCGGCGATAACCCAACAAAAGAAACGTGTGCATATCATCATATTTGTCATCATTTTCATCATCATCTCTTCTAATTTAATAAAAGCGCAACCTTTATCGTCGCCAGACTCTCAAGATTCTGTCACTAATTTCCAACCAAGTTTAGCTGTTGTAATCGGAGTTCTTGCTATAATGTTTTCATTAACTCTTTTACTTTTGGTTTATGCAAAATGTTGTCACAGACCATCTTCTCTTATGCTATTAGATCAAGAGATATTAGGTGGGTTACCGGGATCGGTTTCTAGGCTTTCCGGTATCGATAAAACAGTGATTGAATCGCTTCCTTTTTTTCGGTTTTCAACTTTAAAAGGTTGGAGAAATGGTTTGGAATGTTCTATTTGTTTGTCCAAATTTGAAGATGTTGAGATTCTTAGATTATTGCCAAAATGTAAACATGCTTTTCATATTGATTGTGTTGATCAATGGCTAGAAAAACACTCGGGTTGTCCACTCTGTAGGTGTAAAGTAAGTGAAGAGGATGCAACCCTTTTCGCGCATTCAGATAGTTTTCGGTTTTTGAGTAACCAATCGGATGGGGGCCGTGAAGGTTCAAACTTGGAGCTATTTATTGAAAGAGAAGGATCCAAGAGATTTGGAAGTCGAAGAAGTTTTCGTAAGATTGAAGATGAAAATGATCAAGAAATTATCTTGGATGATCAAGAAACTTTGCATAAGTTTAATCATAGGATCATAATATTGGATTATGAACATGATTTAATAGGGAAGAATAGATGGAGTAATTTGAGTGGTTCTGATCTTTTATATTTGAATTCCGAGATGATTACTTCTTTGTCAAGCAATTATCTTGATCATCGCGATGATCAAGAAATGGTTGCTTCTATATCAAGCAACAAACTTGATTGTTACCCTTCTCTCAAAAAGTTCGAAAATGGTCATAAAAGTGACCATGATCATCAGGCGATCAAAATAAAAGAAGAAATCAAACGAAAAAGAGAATTCGAGAAGAAAATCAAGAAATTCCCCGGTGAAGATTCTTCGATTGAGCTGAAATCCGCTAAACTTGATCAAAAAAGATCGATGTCGGAAATCATTGTTCATCCTAGATTGCTTGGTGTTGATCAATCAAGTAACAATGAAGCTAATTTGGGTGAGCCTAGTACTAAAGAAGAGAGATTAAAGAGATTATGGCTACCAATTGTGGGAAGAACTGTTCAATGGTTTGCTAATAGAAATCAAAATATCAAAAGAATAACATGAAATCCCAAGTTTAAGTTAGATTTATCAATTGATTTACTTCTAATTTCTAAGTTTTCATGTTGTCATAAGTTATTAAAGAAAATGATTACATACCTTTTTGTAGAAATTTATTTAGGATTTAGACTTAACTAATAACCCTAATTAACTATATTTAGTAAGATTGTATTAAGTCGTTGTATATACTGTTAACCAACTTACTCCGTAAATAATTGCATGTTTGTTATCTGTATTTCCCTGAGAAGCATATTTAACGTGCTTAAACTGATTTATTGTCATCTACTCATCTATATAAGCTATTGATTAGTTTACACAAAACTAAAATATTGCTTACCAAATATTTGAATCATTTGAGCCAATAGTTAGTAGAAAATAAGATGAATCAAGTCAATGAAAATTGCGATTATTAAAAGATGGCCGGCGATGACTAAATCTCTAAGCATTTTTTTTTTTAATGTTTATTTAAAAGGAAGTTGTAAATTAATATCTTAATGATAATAAGTATAACTAGACTTTAAGAGCCCGTGCATTGCACGGTTGGCTCTATTATGTTAAGGGTTAGTACATTAGGTGTTGATGATTGTATGTAAAAGAACTAAAGCACAAAAAGATAAAACAAAATACAAATTACAAAATCAAAGCAAAGGCTGGAACGTTACCAAGTCGAACATATTCCACTGACCTATTGTTGGTAAAACCTCTGATTGACACCCTGATTGGTGATACTTGAATTGAACCTGTGAAAATTTTTAGAGTGTCACGAACACATAGAAAGTAACAATAAGCGGAATACAAATAAAAAGCTTATTATAGGTGAAGGTGGAAGCACTCGCGCTTCGAATGAAGTAAATTGCTGCCTGACCTGCGAACTTAAATCTTTCTTCAGAAGTTTATCTTGGTTATACTTGTTCCTTTTTAGCACCTATAACCACCAAAATTTACAAAAGAATGATAGTAACAGTTTAAAAGATCTGAAAATAATAAAATTTACCCATTTTGATCCAAGCCCGTGCTAAACATCCAATAGTCACCTTTGAATATATCCAATATTCTGAAATGTTAATTAGACAACAATATAAAAACTGAAAAGATAATTGTAATTTCCATGTGAATTGTGCAATTCAGGAAATTTTTTATTTATTTCTAATGGATCACTTGCATTACAAATAACTACTCCATGTAAATTTTTGAAAAGTAAACAGGTCAAAAAGAATTAATGTGTACATAAATGTACTTTTATAGCATAAGACCTCCTAAATTATCTCACCCATAAAAGCCATATATTTAAAGTGGTCATTTGGAGCCAAACATAAAAATGTAGAAATGTTTCTCATTTATACCTATTCAAGTTGATGAACAAAGACCACATATACCATGTCTCTTTTATTAGTTAAGTTCACTTTGTTAAATGGTTGCAATAAAGTAATATGTTCGCCAAATGTTATTAATACCGAGTTATGCAGAGTTACAGTTGTTGACTGATCATAAAGAGCTACAAAACTGAGAATTAAGCAGCATCGTAAGTATAGTAAAAGAATAGTACTTACATAGGATACACCATAATGTTAACGTTATAATATGTCTGTGATTGCGGTGATAGCCTCCATTGAATACCCCACCTGCAAAAAAGTCTGCAACAGAACTGATTATAGCAATTTACTTAAGTAATGAACGTTGATTTTATAACATGAGCGACCAAAAAAGCGTGTGTATAAGCACTTAAATGCTTAAGTAAGGAACACATTAACTGTGCGTGTATAACTTTGTTGTACAACTACTTATAGTTTTCCCGTTTAAATATGGTGGCAATGTTGGATATGTAGATGCAACTCGCATCAGGGTAAGTGTTTAATAGAAAGCAATACCTGAAAGTCAGTTTTAAGTTTAACTTTATGAAAATGCAGCATCTATATGACCAAGGTCCATACATGCCATCCACTAAATTTGACACACTTATCAACACATATAATATAATCTAAATGACATACATTTATGCAACTGAAATCAAATAAAAGTTCAAACCAGTTCGATATTGGCTCATACATTTTTTCTTTAGTCTTTTTCTGCTATTCGTTTAAAGTGATTAGTGAGATTTCCAGCAGCAGCATCACCTGCATAAACTGATATGACAACAATTTTCATTTTCAATCCTATCATTTTGAACTTCAATCCTGTCATTTTGAACTACAATCCCATCCACCACAAAAAAAAAAAAAAATCCATTAACAGAACTTATAATTTGTTAAAAGATATAAAATTTGGGTCAAAGAAATGTTGACCCAGTATTGACACGTTATGGGTTAAGATGCAAGGAAATGTAATTTCAACATAGCAATAAAAGAGTTTAGTATCAGGGTAATTAGTTAAAATAAGGTTATACCTTTGCAAAGTAATTTGTAGTATTTTCAACACATTTTAAGAATGTCAAAATGCTGCTCGAATCCTTCTAATCGGTTCCAAGTTTCTTTTAAGTTCAATCAACTGGATTAACAGAAAATCAACTGAATCCCCACAAATATTTATTTCTATGTAAACGTCATTAGATTACTAACCCACAATCTACTTATACTCTGTTTAAACATACCAGCCAGTCCAACCTCAAAAAAAAAAAAAAAAAAAAAAAAATCACAATCTACTAATGTAGTAAAAAAGTGCAAGCTTACTTGTTTATAGAAGTAGAAGCAGTGCACCACATGAAAATAACAATTGTGGTCATCAAAACATACCTACATGACACTTAAATTGACAAATATTAGCACTTAAAAGTTACATCACTATTCAAGTATTCATCGTACTTGAAAAAATATCAATAAACAAAACAAAACAAAACCAAACCATTTTTTAGAGATGAATAGTCACATAATTAAAAATTTAAAATATATACAACAAAAAATTTAGGAAAAGAAAGTGAAAAAACTTACCAAAATCAACTTGACTTCTTACGCAGATATCATCGTAACATTATACCCATGTATAATTATAAATGATTTCGATTACGAATCATGACCTGCAACATGAATCATATTAAATTATGGATCAAGATCAAAATCAGCTATTAATAAATATGAAAGTTTATTCTTAACTAAGTGAGCTAAAAAATCTAGATGATAGAACTATCCACGTACGATAATTTACATGAAACAACCAAGTGAACCTTACCTTTATGCTTCATATGAAGAAAGAGAACTTGTATCATATGGCATCCAATTCATTGATCAACCCATTACCCGTTTGCAAACCCATTACCCATTTACATACCCTCAAGATCAAGCTACAATTACTGCTTATGTAGTATGTTTGACCTGTTGCAAATAATAAGCAATGATTGATAGTTCCAATATACTCTTGACACCACAGACATAATAGCAAGTGTAAGTCAATATCTTATTTGTCCAACTCAGCCCAAACCTAAGCCCTTCCATGCTTGTTCTCCATGCAATAACAGATAAATACCTGCTTCTACAGGACCAAATAACTCTTCTTCATATAGAACAAATATAAACTGTTTTATTTTTATTTTGAAAAATTCACACCACTACATCTGCACGGTGAGGTCGATGTAATTCGTTCTTCAAACCAAAGAACGACACCGAAACAATGGCAAGCGTGGTTACAGACACCCATGTCTTGATAGATATGTGTAGCACCTAAAAAATAAAAACAACCCAAAATGAAGAAACATGCATAAACACAACAAAAGTACATAACTAATGAAAATCAATGACAAAGCACCTTCAGTCTCATTCAATTAAAAGTGTACACACACAAAACCAAAAAAAGCTGTCACTCCCAAGATATAAAAACTATGTATATAAGAACTATTGTGAAAACGAATAGTGACAATAATACCTTCGATATAATGCCTTCGATAACCACTTACAGGTACGATAATGCAACGGAAGCAAAATTAAAAGTTTAGTAATAGAACGTTTCTCTACTCGCTAAAAAGAACATTTTTCTAAGAGCATTCGTCTCAAACTATACTACTTCTCTTACATATTGCAAATATCAGTTGAGATGTAGTTCTTTTAAAAACAGCCTCATATATTAATAAAACGATCAAAAGAAGAAATAAATATATGTTATATAAGAAAATAGCAAAGATTTGTTATCTTAGAAAATAGCAACAAAATTCTCACATAAACAACTATGCACTAATTAATTATTATATAAACTATAACATATAATTATATAGCATAAGGTAAGGAGAACCTTGTCATCATTGAAGATTTAAGCTTTCAAATATCAACAACAATTAATCAGCTCTTCCATTTAGAAAACCCTATATGACAATAACCACACATAAGTTTTAAGGACGTCTAATCCTCCATCTTTCGATTTCAGAATTAGGTATAAACAAATCTGCAAATCAACTACGTTGAAATAAGCCCTCAAATATTTATAACTGTTTTAGAGAAGTCAAAAAAATGTATAAGTTAACTAACGGTTTCTTGAAAAATAAAACGTTTTTTTTAAAAAAACCCCAATTACAAATCATAAGTGCAAAAGAAAAAATGGCTATACCTTGATAGTGATCCCAATTCAACCTAAAAAAAGGACAACAAAATATGAATGATAAGAACATGTACACAAAAAACTCAAACATATACCGCCACCAAGAATAGCCACTTGAAGACTTGAAACAATAAAGTCTAGCAATACACGGTTACACTACTTTAAAAGATATCACGGTTCACATAAAAACGCTCTACAATTATTACCCAAACATACCTTGTTCACTAAGCTAAAAATAAACACATTACCATTGATACTTAGAATGAAGTGAATTGCACAAATTGTCCTTAACATTAAATTGCTGAATGAAGCTGACACCAGGTAATGATGCTTACATAATTAGCATCTTTGTATTTGAGGTTTCCCTGCAATATGAGCAGATCATTTATGAATTTTTTTAAGATATATTAACAATCAAGTTTTGAAACAATCCTTATAGATAATTACATACATTTTCTTAAACAGTTACACGATTGGCGATTGAAGATAAATGTTACAAAGAATCGAGTAAATTGTTTGAACAAAATTACAAACCTGGAACAATCAAATCTAACAATCAAATTTAACAATAAAATTTAACAATAAAATTTAACAATTTAATTTAACAAAATTACAAACCTGGAACAATCAAATTACAAACCTGGAAGATGAATGCACATATACTGATTTCCTATTAACAATCAAATTATTCCAAGGATATCTATGAATTAGATACGTAAATTGACAAAACCGCCACGAATTGGACACTGTTGCTTCAGCCGCCGCCACTACGACAACCAAAACCGCCATGACTTGGATGTTGCATACTTTGTTTCAGTTTGTTAAACCATACACAATCAAATTCGCCGGCACCATTTGAGTTTTCCAGCGATTGATTGCGCCGGTTGCAGCGATTGATTGGGTATGTTCTTGTAAAACTTGTTGGTAAAGAATCTTCTGTAGCCCTAATTTTTTAAAGCCCCTAATTAACCGTATCGTCATTCGGTTCGGTTGTAATAGGAGATTGGATTTAAGAAAGATGAAAGAAGATGATTTTGTTGATTAATTTGATTGTTGATTGATGAGAGCGATCCTAAATTTCCGTATGAAACTGCCGATTTAGGTTAATTTGATTTCAAAATTGGTCAGGTGGACATCCATGTCAGCAGCCATAGGAAGAACGAACCAATTGAAGGAGATGAAAAACCTAGAGAGGATTTGATAAAACTGTAGGTGGAAAGAAGGTTGAAGGAAGGTTGAAGGAGATGAAAAACCTAGAGAGGATTTGATGAAACTGTATGTGGAACGGATGAAAATCCGTAATTTTAGTTGTTTTTTTTAAAAAAAAAAGAAAAAAAAGAAAATCGGAGAGTGATGACACGTGGCGAATGGAAAGAGTGTGGGGTTGTGGGTCTGACACATTGGACTTAATCACCATGCTTTATGTGAGGAAGAGATTTTATTAGTATAAATTAAGTAAATTAACCACCGAACTATTGATTGAGTGCTAAAAAATCTCAGTTGGTTTTGGGCCCGTATTCTTTTGAAAAAATAGGTGCATGTGTCATGAACTGCAAGTATCGGTGGGCAGATATATGAGTCGAAAATTAAACCTGTCAATAAAGATCTACGAACTTAATGGGTTGCAAAAAAATTTGCATGTTCGGGTAATGGATCTAGTGGACCACGCCCGAACTGCTAGTGCCATGAGCCCATGAGTAATAATCTATTGACATTGCAACCTGGGACAATGGGCTTAACCCAGCCCAACCTTTTTACCGGAACCAAACACACCCTGACACCCATAACAACATACGAGTACTATTTTTTCAGATCATAGATGATTCAAATGTACGTTTTTGTGTATGTAATCATATTATAGAAAATGAAGATTGCGAAACTATTACCAATGGCATCGTCCACCTTCCTTCCCCTCTCATCGATGTCGTCTTCACGATTCGCCACAACATTTTCCGCCTTCAATTCATCTCCAAAGTTTCCTTCATTCCGTTTCACCAGAGGTATATTTAATTATTCTATCAAACTATTATGATCTGATGCTTTTTATTTCATTTCAATATCAATATGAATATCATATGTTATAAAGTTATGATATTCATTTATGCAAATATGTTCGTTTTCACATGTTTTTTCTATTATGTTTTTTTGTGTATGTAGTCGAAATGAAGAGGCAACCGTTAGGTTATAAGGTATTAGGAAACGGAGGAAATTGTGTGTCGCCTAAAACGTTTGCTAATATGGCCCAAGGGAGTACTAGTTGTACAAAAGAAAGTGCATTGGAATGGGTCAAACGTGACAATAGAAGAATGCTTCATGTTGTTTATCGCGTTGGTGATCTTGATAAAACAATTAAGTACGTTTGTTAAATGTTTGGATGTTTTTGTTTAGGATTTATCTAACGATGATTTAAAGTGACAATTATGAAATTGTACAATACTTTTATGCATGTTAACGACAACCCTTAGGGCTGATGTATGAAAAATCCCTTGGTTTATTACATTAATTGATTCTGATTTAAATGTGGGTTCAGGTTCTACAAAGAGTGTCTAGGGATGAAATTATTGCGGACACGAGACAATGATGAGGAGGGATATACAAATGTTTTTCTTGGATATGGGGCAGAAGATTCACACTTTGTTATTGAGTTAACATACAGTATGTATGCTATCCTACTAATTATCGATCACAAGACAAAGCTCTGTAGTAGAGATGACATATTTTGACCCATCATATGTAATGGGTCAAACGGGTAAATAAAATATTACTGTATAAAAAAAAGCGGCTTAAATGGGGATATATTTTCTCAGATTAATATGATGTAATACTAGTACTGTAATAGTATAGGTTTTGTGATTATGTAGCAGACTAATATATCATTTAAAAAAGATAAAAGTGTCTCGGGTCAACCTAAACTAGAAATGATCTGTTTCGACCCTTAACATGCCACACCCCATTGCCCCCTACCAATTCTAGCATCCAGTATGAAACTTTGTAATGGCCAATGTACTTTGTTTCAAGGCTATTATTAACATTTAGACTCTTTCATCTTGATTAACTGTGTGTTTACTCTACCAGATTATGAAGTTGACAAATATGACATTGGACCTGGATTTGGTCATTTTGGTATTGCAGTTGATAATGTAAGTTATGTTTGAGATTTCGACTTTGTTTCTTTCTCGTTATTCCTGCAAGATCCAAAGCTCTCATCAAACATCATTTCAACCTAAAAATATTGTAACTGCCACAAAGTTTGTTGACCACTGTCTGTTTTGTTCACAAAACGTTATGCATATTTTGACTTTAAATTTACAAAAAATATTAATTTTCTTTGGCACTCAATTTCACCGTGGTTAACAAGATTCACTGCTGGGACAGATCAATATATTTAACATTAACTTTTTATCCGACGCGGAGGTGGAAATTTCGACCCATTTACATTTGAATGGGTCGATTCTGGTTCTGTTTTATTTCGAGCAGATCAAATGAACCAGTCAAATGGGTTGCAAGGGTTAAATTGTAGAAAGCTACCAAGGCACATTGAGCTTTTTATTATAGGAATATTATTTTTTACAATCATTATACACCAATTATTTAGTACAAAATTATAAATTTGGACAGAGACTGTTTTTGTTAACCTGACGTCCTATCACATTTCGACCTGTACCAAATATCACATGTTTTGACCTTTTACCCATCTTGCTTGACCAGCCCATTTTGTTACCTCTAATCTTTACACCTTTGTCTTGATACAATTTTCCGGCACTTAAAAAAAAATTGATACAATCCTGGCGATGCATAGGTTGCCAGGGCCGTGGAAGTCATAAAGGCTAAGGGTGGTAAGGTAACCCGAGAACCTGGTCCGGTCAAAGGCGGGAAGTCAATTATAGCATTTATTGAAGATCCTGATGGTTACACCTTTGAACTTATAGAAAGAGGCCCCACACCCGAGCCGCTTTGTCACGTAAACCTTCGCGTTGGAGATCTTGATCGCTCTATTGCTTTCTATGAGAAGGTGTGACGTTTAAGAGTACAACCTTTTTTTAGGTTCGAAATAATCTTTCACCGCAATATATGATACCATATTTAGTTTGTAATATCTTTAGGCTTTTGGTATGGAGCTCCTGCGCACACGAGATAGTCCTGAATACAAGGTTTTCTTTTTACATTTATATTGATTTATTTGAATCATAATGTATGTATACTGACTTTTTTTTTTTTTTTTTTTTTTTTTTTTGTTGGTAGTATACTATTGCATTGATGGGATATGGACCTGAAAACAAAAATTGTTTGCTAGAATTGACATACAACTATGGTGTCACTGAATATGATAAAGGTGATGCCTATGCTCAGGTAACGAATGTTTGGATCCTATTGTGTGTAACGTAGTAATGTAACGATCTGAAAGGACCAAACTTGATAACTAAAGTTGTGTTTATTAACAGATAGCAATAGGTACCGATGATGTTTATAAAACTGCAGAAGCAGTTAAACTATTCGGTGGCCAAATAGTTCGAGAACCCGGACCACTGCCTGATATCAACACCAAAATTACAGCATGCTTGGACCCTGATGGTTGGAAGACAGTAAGATATTAAATCTGTTTGTCAATACACATTCACATATTTGCATTTAACATTAATTAGATGCTTAGTTAGTGGAAGTGGGATTATGGGCGGGTCGGGATATCGACTAAGGAAATAAACAGGTCATTTTGGTATGGGTCGGGTTGACCAGAAAATCAGTTGCTTCAATAGTTGATACATAGACCATCTACCTTCACTTTCTTATAATTTAATTGGTTTGAATAATTTGCTTTTTCAATTAACTGCAGGTATTTGTTGATAATCTTGACTTTAAGAGAGAGCTAGAATGATGGTCAAGTAGTTATACTCATCAATAAATTACACAAATATTGTAGACCAGAAATTAACATCGGTTGTCACATCAGCATTCGGTAACAAGTGTCGTGTGAGAACCAGTTACATACAATAATAAGTTAATAATCGAGTAACAACTGATCTTGTACAAGAATCTTTGGAGAAGAAGTCATATGATAATGGTCTATAAAGATGGCGAATCAGCTGATAAAATTCGTAATCTCAGTTGGTTATTATTTACTCGGGTGTCACGTTTGTATGGTGACAATATCTCTTACACTAAATAAGAGATTTTTGTAACTATTATCCTGATTTAGGAGCTAAAACTATCACATATGGAATGTATATAGACAGAAAAAAAGATAAATAAAAAAAATTAAGTCAACTCTGAAACTAAAATAGTTTTTGTATCTATAACTGAATATATTTAGTACAATTTTTGCTACATATACAGAAGAGCTAGTAGATAAAAAAGTGACTTGACAAATTGAAAGTAATCAAATCTTCAATGAATGGCTTAGAGAACTCACGCCGGTATCAGTCCAATTTACGCTTGATATCTGTGCAGTAGATCATGTGGTTATTTCTTACCCGTATGAGCTGGTCTCTAGGACGAATATTTTGTCGTGCTCAGGGAAGGGTTGGAAACAACCAGAGAGTTATCCTGGACTGCGGTATGGGGTCGGATTACTCGCCCTCCCAGGTAATCCGAACAATTAACCTTCTACCTTTTACCTTTTATTTGTTGACTCATAGTATTATAATAGGAGATGTCCCCCAGCTAGTTGCCTTGTGTAGGGATGGCACACAGGCTAATGCTAACAGGTCCATTCCACTTCCAAGCTCTAGCCCTGAACTTACGGTAGTTGGCCATAAATGGTGCAGGGGTCCAGTCAATTTTAACTAGACCACCTCTTGTATCCCAGTTATCTGCATTCCACAAACTTGAGTAGACTCGCATCCCTTTTTATTTGGGTATCATACGAAAATGGCCTTGAAGGAAGACAACTATCACAATCTAAAAAGAATAAGATGAAGATTGTACGTATACCTAAGGTTTGATCCGAAACTAGCTGGATGTAATCACCAATGCATAAAATTGAAGACTTTTGAGCTCCCCAACTGAAATATATGTTTTTCGGGAAGTTTACATCAACCATGGAGGAATTGAACGCAACTGTACAAACAAACACCGCCATGAACAAAGCTCGAGAGATCGCCATTATGGATTATCTTCTATGATTCATTAGGTATGTTAGTTATTATGCAGGTTTTTGGCAGCTCTTCAGTATGGATATATATACCCACAAAAAAACACATGCACCTCTCCATGATGAGTCCTGTTTTGTCCCATTATTTTTTTGACTTTATTTTACATGGTATCTTGACCTTGTCATGCATTGTGAAATTGGGTTATAAAGACGTGCATCCCAGTGAGAAATAATTACAACAATAATCATACTCATATTATCATTCGTTATTAAAGATATAAAATATAAATGTATCATAAATCCTGTAACAATTTGACACTAACACTTTGTAACAAGACATATAAATAAATAATAAGTTTCTTACTGACAGATTTTTCACTACCACCAAAATGCAGTGAAATTTTCTAGACAACTAATATTATTAATTAATTTTCCAAGAAAAACATTATTGTTGTCATTCTTTTTCATTGGGGTGCACTTCTTTAGGACCCAAGGAGCTTAGGAATGCTTATTGGTGTAATCATAGCTGGCTAACCACAATCACTAGCTGCTTGCTTTACAATTTGTACCCACCTAACTTAACCACTTGCAAAACAAACCAAAAAAAATAAACATGAATATTACATGCAGACAACTAAAAAAAGAATGTGTAGATGCAAGAACCTTAACAAGTATGGGTTTCTCTACATAACAAGGATGTCAAGCTGACAGCTACAGGAATGTAAAAAATGGAAGAAAGTTTCAAAATAACATATAAATATAAAGTCAAAGATTCAATGGACAATTTTCTTGGTGAAGTACATATTCTAGGACATAAGCTATATATATAGAGGCATCCAAATACAAGAACAACATACTACATTATTACATACTTTAACGAATCAAAGGGAAGTCTTTGTAACGTTGAAAAATGGCGGGTTCTCGAGCTTTGGTCATGGCTATTTTTGTGTTTGCAATGGCATTAAGCTCCTCCATGGTTAACGCAAACTTTCCAAAAAGTATGTACTTCAATTGGGGTGCTCAACATTCTTCGATTCTAGGCAATGGCGATGACCTTCGCCTTGTTTTGGACAAAACCTCAGGCATAAAGATTTCAACTTTATTAATTTTATATATCTACTGAATATAATAAATTAATGCTTCTACATTGTAAAACAACAAATGAACTACTTACAGGTTCTGGTATCCAATCAAAGAGGTCGTTCTTATTCGGAAGCATCGAAATGTTAATCAAGTTGATTCCCGGTAACTCTGCTGGTACTGCAACAACATATTATGTAAGTTTCAGAATAACACCATAAATACAAATATGTTACGTACATTATTGTTATAGTACGATAGATAACTAACTTACATTGGACTACGACAGTTGTCTTCCACGGGTGCCAAGCATGACGAGATTGATTTCGAGTTTTTAGGGAACTCGACAGGAGAGCCTTACACGGTGCACACAAACATTTTCACTCAAGGTCAAGGTAACCGTGAGCAGCAGTTTCAGTTATGGTTTGACCCGACGGCCAATTATCACAACTACACCATTCACTGGAACCCTACTGAAGTT